>NC_092010.1:40061139-40171139 GCF_044704955.1 Pristiophorus japonicus
GGGGGAGAGAAGGAAGGGGGGGAGAGAGGGAAGGGGGGGAGAGAGGGAAGGGGGGGAGAGAGGGAAGGGGGGAGAGAGGGAAGGAGGGAAGAGAGGGAGGGGAGAGAGGGAGGGGGAAATAAGAGGGAGGGAGAGATACAGAGACAGACAGACAGACAGACAGACAGAGAGAGGAAAGAGGAGAAAGAGAGAGAGAGACACACACGAGATATTTAGTTGGGATACTGAACTCAACACTGGACTGAACACCCCACGGGTCGAAGGACAGACTGACTGAGACACAGGGCAGTGCCAGTTCATCCCATTACAGGTCACCAGGACTGTTGGGACACCTGCCCACCCAGGACCCGACAGGTGAACCCCACCACAGTCAAATAGCTGTCCCTCCCTGGGCTTACGGCCGCCGCAAGGTTAGCCGGAACCTCAACAACAACTGGTATCTGTACATCCCAAGCTTTTCACCGAGCCACATGAGGAGATATTAGGGACAGGTGACCAAAAGCTCGGTCAAAGAGGGAGGTTTTAAGGAGCGTCTTAAAGGAGGAGGGGGAGGTGGAGAGGTTCAGCGGAGTTCCAAAGCTTGGGGCCCAGGCAGCTGAAGGCACAGTCACCAATGGTGGAGCGATGGAAATCAGGGTATATAGCTCAAGAGGCCAGAATTGGCAGAGGGCAGAGATCTCGAAGGGTCACAGGGGCTGGGGTCGGTTACGGCGATAGTGAAAAGGCAAGGAGGCCATGGAGGAATCTGAAAGCAAGGAGTCTCCGGGAGTGTGTCGGTGTTTACAGGGAGTCCCCGGGAGTGTGTCGGTGTTTACAGGGAGTCCCCGGGAGTGTGTCGGTGTTTACAGGGAGTCCCCGGGAGTGTGTCGGTGTTTAGAGAGTCCCTGGGAGTGTGTCAGTATTTACAGGGGCTCCCCGGGAGTGTGTCGGTGTTTACAGGGAGTCCCCGGGAGTGTGTCAGTATTTACAGAGAGTCCCCTGGGGAATGTGTCAGTATTTAGACGGGGTCCCCGGGGAGTGTGTCAGTATTTACAGGGGATCCCCGGGAGTGTGTCAGTATTTACAGGGGATCCCCGGGAGTGTGTCAGTATTTACAGGGGATCCCCGGGGAGTGTGTCAGTATTTACAGGTGGTCCACGGGAGTGTGTCAGTATTTACAGGGTGTCCCCGGGGAATGTGTCAGTATTTACAGGGAGTCCCCGGGGAGTGTGTCAGTATTTACAGGGGGGGTCCCCGGGGAGTGTGTCAGTATTTACAGGGGATCCCCGGGGAGTGTGTCAGTATTTACAGGGGGGGTCCCCGGGGAATGTGTCAGTATTTACAGGGAGTCCCCGGGGAATGTGTCAGTATTTACAGGGGATCCCTGGGGAATGTGTCAGTATTTACAGGGGGTCCCCGGGGAGTGTCAGTATTTACAGGGGATCCCCGGGGAGTGTGTCAGTATTTATAGGGGGTCCCCGGGGAGTGTGTCAGTATTTACAGGGGGTCCCCGGGAGTGTGTCAGTATTTACAGTGGGTCCCCGGGAGTGTGTCAGTATTTACAGGGGGTCCCCGGGGAATGTGTCAGTATTTACAGGGGATCCCCGGGGAGTGTGTCAGTATTTACAGGGGGTCCCCGAGAGTGTGTCAGTATTTACAGTGGGTCCCCGGGAGTGTGTCAGTATTTACAGGGGGTCCCCGGGAGTGTGTCAGTATTTACAGTGGGTCCCCGGGAGTGTGTCAGTATTTACAGGGGATCCCCGGGGAGTGTGTCAGTATTTACAGTGGGTCCCCGGGAGTGTGTCAGTATTTACAGGGGGGGTCCCCGGGGAGTGTGTCAGTATTTACAGGGGGGGTCCCCGGGGAGTGTGTCAGTATTTACAGGGGGTCCCCCCGGGGAATGTGTCAGTATTTACAGGGGGGGTCCCCGGGAGTGTGTCAGTATTTACAGGGGGGTCCCCGGGGAGTGTGTCAGTATTTACAGTGGGTCCCCGGGGAATGTGTCAGTATTTACAGGGGGGGTCCCCGGGAGTGTGTCAGTATTTACAGGGGGGGTCCCCGGGGAGTGTGTCAGTATTTACTGGGGGGGTCCCCGGGGAGTGTGTCAGTATTTAGACGGGGTCCCCTGTAGCAGTCGATCACTCACCACTTTCCACTCCCCATTGCCCACAATGCTGTTGAAATCGCTGAGATCTTTGAGCAGTGTGTTCAGCACCTCTGCAACCCGTTTCTTCTGATGGTTGCTCAGTTCGTGGGTGTGCTGGAGCTCAGATTCCAAGGTTATCAGCGTCGCCTTTAGCCCAGGACAGGAACAGGAAATGGGGACGGGAGACACAGCATTGTGAATATGGAGATGTAATCCTCTCCCATACAATTACACAGAAATTATATTCAGCACCACCGCTCCGTGCTGGTGTTTATGTCCCACTCGAGCACCCTCCCACCCCTCCTCCATCTCACCCCATCACCATATCCCTCTATTCCCTTTCTCCCCCGTGTGTTTATCCAGCCTCCCCTTAAATACATCGATACTATTCGCCTCAACCCCTCCCTGTGGCAGCGAGTGCCACATTGTCACCCCGCTCTGGGTAAAGAGGTTTCTCCTGAATTCCCCATTGGGTTTATCAGTGACTGTCTGATATTGATGGCCCCGAGTTCTGGTCTCCCCCACAAGTGGAAACATCTTCTCTACGTCTACCCTATCGAAACATTTCATGATTTTAAAGATCTGTCATGTCATCTCTCAGCCTTCTCTTTTCTAGAACAAAGAGCCCCGGCCTGTTCAATCTTTCTTGATAGTTATAAACCTCTCAGTTCTGGTATCGATGATTGTAAATCGTTTTTGCACCTTCTCCAGTGCCTCTTTATCTTTTTATAATATGGAGACCAGAACTGTGCACAGTGCTCGCAGTGTGGTCTAACCCAGGTATATGGAGACCAGAACTGTGCACAGTGCTCCCAGTGTGGTCTAACCCAGGTATATGGAGACCAGAACTGTACACAGTGCTCCCAGTGTGGTCTAACCCAGGTATATGGAGACCAGAACTGTGCACAGTGCTCCCAGTGTGGTCTAACCCAGGTATATGGAGACCAGAACTGTGCACAGTGCTCCCAGTGTGGTCTAACCCAGGTATATGGGGACCAGAACTGTGCACGGTGCTCCCAGTGTGGTCTAACCAAGGTTCGATACAGGTTTAACATAACTTCTCTGCTTTTCAATTCTATCCCTCTCGAAATGAATTCCAGCGCTGGGTTTGCTATATTTATGGCCTTATTACCCTATGTTTCTACTTTTACTGATTTGTGTCTCTGTACCCAGAGATCCCTCTACCCCAGTTAGACTTATGATCCAAGGCGTTTGTGGGCTCTTTATTTCCCTTCACATTCTCCCATATCTTCAATTCCTGGTGGCCGGAATCATCTGTAGCACCTGTGAGGCCAATATTATCCTACTCTCCTTCAGTGCCCAGAGCTGCATGTAGTAAATCCAGCTGGAACATTCCTGGTGCAGTGCTGAGGGAGCGGCGTGCTGTCGGAGGGGCGGTACTGAGGGAGCGCCGCACTGTCGGAGGGGCAGTACTGAGGGAGCGCCGCACTGTCGGAGGGGCAGTACTGAGGGAGCGCCGCACTGTCGGAGGGGCAGTACTGAGGGAGCGCCGCACTGTCGGAGGGGCAGTACTGAGGGAGCGCCGCACTGTCGGAGGGGCAGTACTGAGGGAGCGCCGCGCTGTCGGAGGGGCAGTACTGAGGGAGTGCCGCACTGTCGGAGGGGCGGTACTGAGGGCGCGCCGCACTGTCGGAGGGGCAGTACTGAGGGAGCGCCGTGCTGTCGGAGGGGCAGTACTGAGGGAGTGCCGCACTGTCGGAGGGGCAGTACCGAGGGAGCGCCGCACTGTCGGAGGGGCAGTACTGAGGGAGCCCCGCACTGTCGGAGGGGCAGTACTGAGGGAGCGCCGCGCTGTCGGAGGGGCAGTACTGAGGGAGCGCCGCACTGTCGGAGGGGCGGTACTGAGGGAGCGCCGCACTGTCGGAGGGGCAGTACTGAGGGAGCGCCGCACTGTCGGAGGGGCGGTACTGAGGGAGCGCCGCACTGTCGGAGGGGCAGTACTGAGGGAGCGCCGCACTGTCGGAGGGGCGGTACTGAGGGAGCGCCGCACTGTCGGAGGGGCGGTACTGAGGGAGCGCCGCACTGTCGGAGGGGCAGTACTGAGGGAGCGCCGCACTGTCGGAGGGGCAGTACTGAGGGAGCGCCGCACTGTCGGAGGGGCGGTACTGAGGGAGCGCCGCACTGTCGGAGGGGCAGTACTGAGGGAGCGCCGCTCACCATTTTCTTGGCCAGCTCGTCAGTCAGCAGCCGGTTCTGATTGCTCATCTCCTCCACCTCCTGCGACTTCTGGTCGTAGTTGACAGCCAGCTCTTCCAGGGCCTGCAGCACCTCCTTCACCTCCTCCTTGGCGCTGTCGTTCTCCGTCTGCAGCCGGCTCAGCTCCTCTTGAATCTTCTCGTTGTCGCCGCGGGTCGAAGCCAGGAGCTATGCAGGCGGGGGGGGGGGGGGGGGAGGGGGGGGGGGGGAGGGGATGAGCAACAGAGGCACAGATGGGCAATTAAACTCTCACAACTGTAGAATCGCACAGCGCAGAACGTGGCCGTTCAGCCCATCAGGCCAACGCCGGCTCGTTCAAAGAGCCGTCCAACTTGACCCACTCTTCCACATTACAACACTGACTACACTCCAAAACTACTTCATTGGCTGTATGACAGGCACTATGCAAATGCAAGTCTTTCATTCTCTTGGTCTCTCCCTCCCTCTCTCCCTCTCTCCCTCTTCCCCCCCCCCCCTCTCTCTTCCCTCACCCTTCCCCCACCTCTCCCTCTCCGCAGTCCTGCAAATCTTCTTCCCTTCCAAGTATTTAGAGAATCATACAAGTTTACAGCATGGAAGGAGGCCATTTCGGCCCATCGTGTCCGCGCCGGCCGACCAAGAGCTACCCAGCCTAATCTCACTTTCCCGCTCTCGGTCCGTAGCCCTGTAGGTTACAGCACTTCAAGTGCACATCCAAATGTGGTGAGGGTTTCTGCCTCTACCACCCTTTCAGGCCGTGAGTTCCACCCCAGACCCCCACCACCCTCTGGGTGAAGACATTTCCCCTCAAATCCTCTCTAAACCTTCCCCCAATTACTTTAAATTTGTGCCCCCTGGTTGTTGACCCCAAGGGAAACAGGTCCTTCCTATCCACTCTATCCAGGCCCCTCATCATTTTATACACCTCAATCAGGTCTCCCCTCAGCCTCCTCTGTTCCAAAAAACAAACCCAGCCTATCCAATCTTTCCTCATCGCTAAATTCTCCAGTCCCGGCAACATTCTGGTAAATCTCCTCTGTACCCTCTCCAGTGCAACATCCTGGTAAATCTCCTCTGTACCCTCTCCAGTGCAATCACATCCTGGTAAATCTCCTCTGTACCCTCTCCAGTGCAACATCCTGGTAAATCTCCTCTGTACCCTCTCTAGTGCAACATCCTGGTAAATCTCCTCTGTACCCTCTCCATTGCAACATCCTGGTAAATCTCCTCTGTACTCTCTCTAGTGC
Organism: Pristiophorus japonicus; assembly: GCF_044704955.1. Lineage (NCBI taxonomy): Eukaryota > Metazoa > Chordata > Chondrichthyes > Pristiophoridae > Pristiophorus > Pristiophorus japonicus. The sequence continues at coordinate 40,066,708 of NC_092010.1, forward strand.
AACATCCTGGTAAATCTCCTCTGTACCCTCTCCAGTGCAACATCCTGGTAAATCTCCTCTGTACCCTCTCCAGTGCAACATCCTGGTAAATCTCCTCTGTACTCTCTCTAGTGCAACATCCTGGTAAATCTCCTCTGTACCCTCTCTAGTGCAACATCCTGGTAAATCTCCTCTGCACCCTCTCCAGTGCAATCACATCCTGGTAAATCTCCTCTGTACCCTCTCCAGTGCAACATCCTGGTAAATCTCCTCTGTGCCCTCTCCAGTGCAACATCCTGGTAAATCTCCTCTGTACCCTCTCCAGTGCAACATCCTGGTAAATCTCCTCTGTACCCTCTCCAGTGCAACATCCTGGTAAATCTCCTCTGTACCCTCTCCAGTGCAATCACATCCTTCCTGTAATGTGGTGACCAGAACTGCATGCAGTACTCCAGCTGTGGCCTAACCAGTGTTTTATACAGTTCAAGCATAACCCTCCCTGCTCTTGTATTCCATGCCTCGGCCAATAAAGGCAAGTATTCCGTATGCCTTCTTAACCACCTTATCCACCTGGCCTGCTACCTTCAGAGATCTGTGGACCTGCACTCCAAGGTCCCTCTGTTCCTCTTACCCAATTCCCGGTTTGAAAGTCACGATTGAATCTGCTCCCACCGCCCTTTCAGGCAGCGCGTTCCCGATCACAACAACTCGCTGCGTAAACACATTCTCCCCATCGCCCCCTCTGGTTCCATCGCCGATTATCGTCAATCTGTGTCCCTCTGGTTAATGACCTTCACGCAAGTAGAAACAGTTTCTGGTGGTCGACTTGTATCGAACCCCAGTAACCACTGGTGGCAGTGCGCTGGTCATAGAGGGATTGGCGCAGTCAGAACCAAACATTGTACCTTTCATCGAGGGAGCCGAGTGTACTCAATAAGAACACAAGAATTCGGAGCAGGAGTCGGCCATTCGGCCCCTCGAGCCTGCTCCGCCATTCAATATCACGGCTGATCTTCGACCTCAACTCCACCTTCCCGCCCGATCCCCATAACCCTCGATTCCCCGAGACTCGAAAACTCTATTGATCCCAGCCTTGAATATACTCAACGACTGAGTCTCCACAGCCCTCTGGGGCAGAGAATTCCAAAGATCCACCACCCTCTGAGTGAAGAAATTCCTCCTCATCGCAGTCCTAAATGGCCGACCCCTTATCCTGAGTTTGTGACCCCTGGTTCTAGACTCCCCAGCCCGGGGGAAACACCCTCCCTGCATCTACCCTGTCAATCCCCCTCAGAATCTAGTATGTTTCAATGAGATCACCTCTCATTCGTCTGAACTCCAGAGAGTATGGGCCCAGTCTACACAATCTCTCCTCATAGGACAATCCCCCCATCCCAGGAATCAGTCTGGTGCACCGTCCCCAAGGCAAGTATAGCCTTCCTTAGATAAGGAGTCCAGAACTGTGCGCAGTACTCCAGGTGTGGTCTCACCAAGGCCCTATACAATTGTAGCAAGCCTTCCTTACTCTTATACTCCAAACCCCTGGCAATAAAGAACAACATGCCATTTGCCTTCTTTATTGCTTGCTGTACCTGCAGGGTAACTTTGTGTTTCTTGCACAAGGACACACAAATCTCTCTGAACACCTACATTTAAAAAATATTGTTTTCTATTCTTCCTCACAAAGTGAATAACCTCACGGTTCCCCACATTAAACTCCATCTGCCACCTCACTGCCCACTCACTCAGTCTATCTATAATCCCTTTGCAGACGCTGTGCGTTCTCCTTATCCGATCCCCCTTCTCATCCCAGCAATCAATCTTGTGAACCTCCGTTGTACCAACTCCATGGCAAGTACATCCTTTCCGAGATAAAGCATGGAGCCTATCCCAAGCATTGTGCAATGGGAATGGGGTAGAGCTAGCCCCAACCCACGTCCAATGGGAATGGGGCAAGAGCAGACATTCAGCGTTCCTCGACGCGCAACATCTGCTCGCTCTTGCCACGGGGCTCCCAGGGCTCGGGTTTGGCCGAGACCATCATCTGCGTACCTCGTCTTGATCCAACATCTGGCACTTGAGTTTTTCCACCATCTGGCTGTGCAGGTGGATGTCGTCATCCTGGGAGCACACAAAAATAGAGAAGGTCTCCATGTCAAGGGCACCAAAGCAATCATCACCACCACTCCCCCCACACTACCTTGGAACATCCCTGCGCAAATTACAGGAGCATCGGAACAGGAGGAGGCCGTTCAGCACCCCTCACTCCCTCGAGCCTGTTACATTAGGAACAAGAGGAGGCCATTCAGCCCCTCGAGCCTGTTACATTAGGAACAAGAGGAGGCCATTCAGCCCCTCGAGCCTCTTACATTAGGAACAAGAGGAGGCCATTCAGCCCCTTGAGCCTGATACATTAAGAACAGGAGGAGTCCATTCAGCCCCTCGAGCCTGTTACATTAGGAACAAGAGGAGGCCATTCAGGCCCTCGAGCCTGTTACATTAGGAACAGGAGGAGGCCATTCAGCCCCTCGAGCCTGTTCCATTAGGAACAGGAGGAGGCCATTCAGCCCCTCGAGCCTGTTACACAGGAACAGGAGGAGGCCATTCAGCCCCTCGAGCCTGTTCCACCATTCAATGAGATTGTGGCTGACCTGTGACCTAACCCCATATACCTGCCTTTGCCTCATATCCCTTAATACCCTTTGGTTAACAGAAATCTATCAATCTCGGATTTAAAATTAACAATTGGCCCCCCCGCATCAATTCCCGTTTGCGGAAGAGAGTCCCAAACCTCTCCCACCCTTTGTGTGTAGAAATGTTTCCCAACTTCACTCCTGAAAGGTCTGGCTCTAATTTTCAGACTCTGCCCCTAGTCCCAGACTCCCCAACCAGCGGGAACAGTTTCTCTCTCTCTACTCTATCTGTTCCCCGAAATATCCTGAAAACTTCCATCAGATCACCCCCTTAACCTTCTAAATCCCGGGGAACACAACCCCAGTTTGTGTAATCTCCCCTCGTAATGTAACCCTTGGAGTGCGGGTAACATTCTGGTAAACCCACACTGCACTCCCTCCGAGCCCAATATATCCTCCCTATTTGTCTTTGTCTCTTTGTCTTTTCTTTGTCTCCAATGGCAGCTGGTAATTATCCTGCCATTCACACCCTATCTAGACTCAACTTTTTCTAACTCCTGCCATTACCATCTCAAGTCGGCCCATCATCCCTTGTCTCTCTAATCTCTCCCACCTTCCACCCTATCACAGACCTTCCCTTTGGTTCGTCCCTCCCCTCCCCCTCTCAGTGCTCATTAAGAACGTGTACTTTATTCGAACATTCGCCAGTTCTGACGAAGGGTCACAGACCCGAAATATTAACTCTGTTCCTCTCTCCACAGATGCTGCCTGACCTGCTGAGTATTTCCAGCATTTTCTGTTTGTATTTCAGATTCCTGCATTCCACAATATTTTCCATAAGAACATCAGAAATAGGAGCAGGAGTCGGCCATTCGGCCCCTCGAGCCTGCTCCACCATTTAATACGACCATGGCTGATCCGATCATGGACTCAGCTCCACTTCCCCGCCCGCTCCCCATAACCCTTCACTCCCTTATCGCTCAAAAATCTGTCTATCTCCACCTTAAATATATTCAATGTCCCAGCCTCCACAGCTCTCTGGGGCAGAGAATTCCACAGATTTACAACCCTCTGAGAGAAGAAATTCCTCCTCATCTCAGTTTTAAATGGGCGGCCCCTTATTCTAAGACCATGCCCCCTAGTTCTAGATTCCCCCACGAGGGGAAATATCCTCTCTGCATCCACCTTGTCGAGCCCCCTCATAATCTTATACGTTTCGATAAGATCACCTCTCATTCTTCTAAACTCAAATGAGTAGAGGCCCAACCTACTCAACCTTTCTTCATAAGTCAACCCCCTCATCTGCGGAATCAACCGAGTGAACCTTCTCTGAACTGCTTCCAAAGCAAGTATATCCTTTCGTAAATACGGAGAGCAAAACTGCACGCAGTACTCCAGGTGTGGCCTCACCAATACCCTGTATAACTGGAGCAAGACTTCCCTGCTTTTATACTCCATCCCCTTTGCAATAAAGGCCAAGATACCATTGGCCTTCCTGATCACTTGCTGTACCTGCATACTAACCTTTTGTGTTTCATACACAAGAACCCCCAGATTAATCTGTACTACAGTATTTTGTAATCGCTTCCCATTTAAATAATAATTTGCATTTTTATTTTTCCTACCAAAGTGGATAACCTCACACTTTCCCACATTATACCCCATCTGCCAAATGTTTGCCCACTCACTTCGCCTGTCTATATCCCTTTGCAGATTTTTTTGTGTCCTCCTCACAATTTGCTTTCCCACTTATCAGCAAATTTGTCTACGTTACACTTGGTCACTTCATCCAAGTTATTAATATAGATTGTAAATCGTTAAGGCCCCAGCACCGATCCCTGCGGCACCCCACTAGTTAGTTTGCCAATCTGAAAATGACCCATTTATCCCGACTCTGTTTTCTGTTCGTTAGCCAATCCTCTATACACGCTAATATATTACCCCCAACCCCGTGAGGTCTTATCTTGTGCTGTAATCTTTTGTGTGGGCACCTTACTGAATGCCTTCTGGAAATCCAAATACACCACATCCACTGGTTCCCCTTTATCCACTCTGCTCATTACACCTTCTAAGAACTCCAGCAAATTTGTCAAACATGATTTCCCTTTCATAAAACCATGCTGACTCTGCTTGACTGCAGTATGATTTTCTAAATGTCCTGCTACTGCTTCCTTAATAATGGACTCCAACATTTTCCCAACCACAGATGTTAGGCTAACTGGTCTATAGTTTCCTGCTTTCTGTCTGCCTCCTTTCTTAAATAGGGGCGTTACATTTGCAGTTTTCCAATCTACTGGGACCTCTCCAGAATCCAGGGAATATTGGTAAATTACAACCAATGCATCCACTATCTCTGCAGCCACTTCTTTTAAGACCCGAGGATGCAAGCCATCAGGTCCAGGGGACATGTCCGCCTTTAGTCCCATTAGTTTGCCGAGTACTTTATCTCAAGTGATAGTGATTGTTTTAAGTTTCCCCTCCCCCCCTCCCGCAATAAGCTCCTTGATTATCAACAATTGGATGTTTTTAGTGTCCTCTCCTGTGAAGATAGAGTGGATAGGAAGGACCTGCTTCCCTTGGCAGAGGGGTCAACAACCAGGGTAGCATAGAGTTAAACTAATTGGGGGGAGGTTTAGAGGGGATTTGAGGGGGAATTTCTTCACCCAGAGGGTGGTGGGGGTCTGGGGTGGAACTCACGGCCTGAAAGGGTGGTAGAGGCAGAAACCCTCACCACATTTGGATGTGCACTTGAAGTGCCGTAACCTACAGGGCTACGGACCGAGAGCGGGAAAGTGGGATTAGGCTGGGTAGCTCTTGGTCGGCCGGCACGGACACAATGGGCCAAAATTGTTATGTTCAGAATAACTCCGCAAGACTGTGTTGTCAGCTCAAACCACTGTGACCTTGCTCTCTTTAATGTAACTCCAAAGTGAGGAAGTAATATGGTGGACTGCCTTTTATACCAGCTTGCCCAAGGTGCACAGGTGACCCTTAGGTTTCCCACAGGTGTGCCCCCTGGTGGCAAGTCTGACACATTGGTGAGGTTTGCATACATAACACAAAGATTAGTGGGAAAGCGGGTTGTGTAGAGGACACAGAGAGGCTGCAAAGAGATTTAGATAGGTTAAGCGAATGGGCTAAGGTTTGGCAGATGGAATACAATGTCGGAAAGTGTGAGGTCATCCACCTTGGAAAAAAAAAACAGTAAAAGGGAATATTATTTGAATGGGGAGAAATTACAACATGCTGCGGTGCAGAGGGACCTGGGGGTCCTTGTGCATGAATCCCAAAAAGTTAGTTTGCTGGTACAGCAGGTAATCAGGAAGGCGAATGGAATGTTGGCCTTCATTGCGAGAGGGATGGAGTACAAAAGCAGGGAGGTCCTGCTGCAACTGTACAGGGTATTGGTGAGGCCGCACCTGGAGTACTGCGTGCAGTTTTGGGTCACCTTATTTCAGGAAGGATATACTGGCTTTGGAGGGGGTACAGAGACGATTCACGAGGCTGATTCCGGAGATGAGGGGGTTACCTTATGATGATAGATTGAGTAGACTGGGTCTTTACTCGTTTGAGTTCAGAAGGATGAGGGGTGATCTTATAGAAACATTTAAAATCATGAAAGGGATAGACAAGATAGAGGCGGAGAGGTTGTTTCCACTGGTCGGGGAGACTAGAACTAGGGGGCACAGCCTCAAAATAAGGAGGAGCCAATTTAAAACCGAGTTGAGAAGGAATTTCTTCTCCCAGAGGGTTGTGAATCTGTGGAATTCTCTGCCCAAGGAAGCAGTTGAGGCTAGCTCATTGAATGTATTCAAGTCACAGATAGGTAGATTTTTAACCAATAAGGGAATTAAGGGTTACGGGGAGCGGGCGGGTAAGTGGAGCTGAGTCCACGGCCAGATCAGCCATGATCTTGTTGAATGGCGGAGCAGGCTCGAGGGGCTAGATGGCCTACTCCTGTTCCTAATTCTTATGTTCTTATAACAGAAATGGCCTCCTTCTGTGCTGTAAATGTCGACGATTCTATGTTTCTCAGCTCCGGGGACCCTGACCCCTGCTTCCGCCCCCCCCCCCTTACCTTGTCGTCCAGGTGTTTGTAGAGCTTGCGTATCTCCTCCTCATACTTGCGTCTCTCCTCGTCCGAGATGTGGATGACGATGGACGAGTTGTCCGCCACCGGGGTGACCTCGCACAGCTCCTCTGTCTCGGGCAGCTGCTCGTTTTCCGGAACGTTCTCCCCTGCACGGGGCGAAAGGAGATCTCAATCACGCGCGTTAATTTATCGCGGGACTTCCATTTCCCTCGTGTCCCAAAATACCTTACAGCCAATGAAGGAATTTTGAAGTGCGGTCGCTGTAGGAAGCGCAGCAGCCAAATTTGTGCACAGCAAGATCCCATAAACAGAAATGCGATGATGACCCGATCGCCTGTTCTTTTACGTGTTGGTTGAAGGATAAATATTGGCCAGTACTCCCCATGCTCCTCTTTGAAATAGTGGCCATAGAATCTTTTACTTCCACCCAAGATGGCTGATGAGACATGGTCAATGACAACACATCTGACAGTACGGCGCTCCCTCAGTACTGCCCCTCCGACAGTGCGGCGCTCTCTCAGTACTGCCCCTCCGACAGTGCGGCGCTCCCTCAGTACCGCCCCTCCGACAGTGCGGCGCTCCCTCAGTACTGCCCCTCCGACAGTGCTGCGCTCCCTCAGTACTGCCCCTCCGACAGTGCGGCGCTCCCTCAGCACCGCCCCTCCGACAGTGCGGCACTCCCTCAGTATTGCCCCTCCGACAGTGCGGCGCTCCTTCAGTACTACCCCTCCGACAGTGCGGGGCTCCCTCAGTACTGCCCCTCCGACAGTGCGGCGCTCCCTCAGTACTGCCCCTCCGACAGTGCGGGGCTCCCTCAGCACCGCCCCTCCGACAGTGCGGCGCTCCCTCAGTACAGCCCCTCCGACAGTGCGGCGCTCCCTCAGTACAGCCCCTCCGACAGTGCGGCGCTCCCTCAGTACTGCCCCTCCGACAGTGCGGCGCTCCCTCAGTACTGCCCCTCCGACAGTGCGGCGCTCCCTCAGTACAGCCCCTCCGACAGTGCGGCGCTCCCTCAGTACTGCCCCTCCGACAGTGCGGCACTCCCTCAGTACTGCCCCTCCGACAGTGCGGCGCTCCCTCAGTACTGCCCCTCCGACAGTGCGGCGCTCCCTCAGTACTGCTTCCCCTTGGCGCTCCACTGGGAGTATCAGCCTAGATATTTGCGCTCAAAGTTGCTGGAGTGGGACTTGAACCCACGACCTTCTGACTCAGAGGCCAGGCGGCCCCCTCCAGGCTGCTCTGCCAGTCTATTGGACCGGGAGCCAATGTCGGTCAGCGACCGCTGGGGGGGAAGATGGGTGAAGGGGGCAGCAGAGTTGTGGGTGAGCTGATGGTTACGGACGCTGGAAGGTGGGAGGCTGACCAGGGCCGGGAGCCATTGTAGGTCAGCGAGAAATCCCACCCCTTCTCCCCGACCCCCCCACACTCTGCCCCGAGCCCCGATCGGAGATCACGAGTCGCGGTGATGTTCCGCCGCCCACATACCGTTGCGCCACCTGTTCAGCTCGGTCTCCAATCGACGGATGGTTTCCTTGTTGGTCTTGTTCTTCTCCTTCTCCTTCTGGTACTTCTTCTTCCATTCCTCGGCTGTCAGCTCTAGGTTGACGGAGGCAGTGTTCCTGATGGTCTTCGCCCTGGCGGAAAGGAAGGCAGCGGGTTACCGCCCTGTCCAGCGGGAGATCCGAGACTTGTACAACACGGGGAAATGAGATGATTTCACTTGGGGAGGTGCGACGTATGCACCTGCGAGCACGCTCATAGGTTTGTGGAGCTGTTGACAAGCGAGGGCGCCCCTGGAGATGGAGCACACGGTGTCCACCGGTACGCTCGCGGCCTTCTGCCAGAGGTGGGCGCCGGTGGGACTGGAGTGCATCATCACCCCAGGCAACCAAATTTTAATTTGAACCATGTCTGAAGTTTAATTTGTTTAAGTTTGTCGGTTTTAGTGTCCCCCTCCTTTTAGTCAGAGGGCACTTGTATAATGTGTGATTTTGGTGCCCTCAAAAAAAAACTTGTGTCTGTAATGCACTTATGAATGACTCCACGAGGCAATGTGTTGTACTCAAACTGTGGTGACCTTGGTCCTTTATCCGTATCTCCAGAGTGAGGCACAAGCAAGGTGGGCAGCCTTTTATACTGGGCCCTGCACACCTGTGCAGGTGACCCTCAGGTCTCCCACTGCAATGCCCTCTGGTGGACAGCCTCTGCCACAGGGGCAGCAAACTCCGGTCTCCACCAGTTGCACCCTCTAGTGGTGCCAGCATAGTATATACACAGTGTAAACCTTATTGATAGTACATCAGGTAACAAGTCCCCATCTTATGCGACTATACAGTGACTACACAGAGAGTATATCTAGAGTCTGCTTATATAACAAAAACAAAGAGGGCACTTGAAAAGTTTTTGGAATGTGACCGCCCCCCGCCCCCTCCATTTAATCAGGGGGCACTTGATTAATGTTTACAACAAAAATAGTTGTAGAGCTGTTGACGAGCCAGGAAGTCCCTGGAGATAGAGCACGCGGTGTCCACCGGTACGCTCGCGGCCTTCCGCGAGAGGTGGGCACCTGAGGGACTGGAGTGCATCTTCACCCCAACCCCCCCCTCCCCGCCGGCAACCAAATTTTAAATTTGATTTAAGATTACCGTCAAAAGTTTAATTTGTTTAATGTGTTGGTTTTAGTGCCCCAGCGCAAAATAGTTGTAGAGCTGTTGAAACCTGGGAGGCGTCCAGATCGCCATTCGAGGGCTGCCTGGTCTTTTGCCAGGAACTCATCAGGGTCTGGAACAAGGTTGCCTGCAAATGCAGTTCTCCCCCGTCTGGAGTGGCGGCTGTCCTTCGGGAACCGCTGCTCAGGAATCCGTACCTCCACAACCGCGGTTTAAGGTGGCAGGTGGTCAAGAGGGCTGTGTTTGGCAAGGTGACCAGGGTAGATGGCGGAGGAGCGGATTGGATGACACAAGAGCTGGCATGGTGCCTATCAGGGGAATACGTCCAGCGCGCGGCCAATGCCATCGAGTCAATAAAAACAGCACTGGGCCCTGACTCCGTTAGGTGTTGTGGAGGCACCAGCATGTGGGGCGATCCCGTCCGAACTGACCCCCGTCTGGACGGAATTCCTCATCGGCGCCAAGCCCCGAAACCTCGCTCGGGAGCCAGCGCCTCACAACTTGAGCCCCCTCCGGGAAATCCCCTCCTTTCAGTTCTGCGTGCAGGGAGGGTTTTCCTGTACGGGCTGCTCCTGCACACTCTCCACGTTGCCATCCTCGTCTGCCATCCGGACACCCCATGGCGCGCCATCTTGCTGTCCGGAGAAGGCGGGGGTCCCCGATGGAGTGCTCTCTACGCGGGAGTCCTCCAGTTATTTATTGGGGACTTGGCCTGGAGGGTGGTGCACGGGGCAGTCCCCTGCAATCGGTTTTTAAGTCGGTTCACGGACTCCCGGGCCGCCTGCAATTTCTGCGGTCTGGAGGAGTCCGTGTTCCACGTGTGTGTTCAGTGTGTGAGGTTGCAGCCCCCTCTTCCAATATTTGAAGGGGCTGCTCCTCAAATTCTGGCTGCACTTCAGTCCCACACTCCTGATCTTTGGGCACCCTGTGCGGAGGGGAGCGGGCAGGTCCGAGGGCCTCCTCGTAGGACTGCTCCTGGGCCTGGCCAAGGGGGCCATCAGCCGGTCCAGGCAGCGGGCGGTCGAGGGGGTCGTTCAGCCCCGACTGCCTGCCTCTCTTCCGCGGTTACATCCGAGCCAGGGTGTCCCTGGAGATGGAACACGCGGTGTCCACCGGTACGCTCGCGGCCTTCCGCGAGAAGTGGGCGCCGGAGGGACTGGAGTGCGTCATCACCCTCGGCAACGGAATCTTAATTTGAACCAGTTGACTGTCTAAAGTTTAATTTGTTTAAGTTTGTCGGTTTCAGTGCCCCAGCTACCCTCTCCCCCGCTCCTTTTATCCAGGGGGCACTTGATTTAACGTTTTATTGTTTTACAGATACAACAAAATAGTTGTAGAGCTGTTGAGTTGGGAGTGGCTTAGCCAGTCACGTGATCTTCACAAGACTCAATAAAACCCCAGCCAGTTGGGATCTCCACCTCCGAGGGTTGCGGAGGCTCAGCCGTTGAGTATATTCAATGCCGAGATCTATTGTTGGACACTGAGGGAACCGAGGGATATGGGAATCGGGTGGGAAAGTGGAGTTGAGGTACAAGATCAGCCATGATCTCATTGAATGGCAGAGCAGGCTCGAGGGGCCGAATGGCCCACCCCTGCTCCTATTTCTTATGTTATGTTCTTAAATTGTGGGGGTGTAACGAACCCCTCCGATGACCGGGACTCCGGGCTAATTGGAAAAAGGGGGAGGACAGACCCATGAGAGTTGGTTTGGTCATATGAACTGCTCCTGGAATCAGGGAGCAGTGCCGCACTGTCGGAGGGGCAGTACTGAGGGAGTGCCGCACTGTCGGAGGGGTGGTACTGAGGGAGTGCCGCACTGTCGGAGGGGCAGTACTGAGGGAGTGCCGCACTGTCGGAGGGGTGGTACTGAGGGAGTGCCGCACTGTCGGAGGGACGGTACTGAGGGAATGCCGCACTGTCGGAGGGGCAGTACTGAGGGAGTGCCGCACTGTCGGAGGGGCGGTACTGAGGCAGTGCCGCACTGTCGGAGGGGCGGTACTGAGGGAGTGCCGCACTGTCGGAGGGGCAGTACTGAGGGAGCACCGCACTGTCGGAGGGGGCAGTACTGAGCGAGCGCCGCACTGTCGGAGGGGCGGTACTGAGGGAGCGCCGCACTGTCGGAGAGGCAGTACTGAGGGAACGCCGCACTGTTGGAGGGGCGGTACTGAGGGAGCGCCGCACTGTCGGAGGGGCAGTACTGAGGGAGCGCCGCACTGTCGGAGGGGCGGTACTGAGGGAGCGCCGCACTGTCGGAGGGGCAGTACTGAGGGAGCGCCGCACTGTCGGAGGGGCAGTAATGAGGGAGCGCCGCACTGTCGGAGGGGCAGTACTGAGGGAGCGCCGCACTGTCGGAGGGGCAGTAATGAGGGAGCGCCGCACTGTCGGAGGGGCAGTAATGAGGGAGCGCCGCACTGTCGGAGGGGCAGTACTGAGAGAGTGCCGCACTGTCGGAGGGGCAGTAATGAGGGAGCGCCGCACTGTCGGAGGGGCAGTAATGAGGGAGCGCCGCACTGTCGGAGGGGCAGTACTGAGGGAGCGCCGCACTGTCGGAGGGGCAGTAATGAGGGAGCGCCGCACTGTCGGAGGGGCAGTACTGAGGGAGCGCCGCACTGTCGGAGGGGCAGTACTGAGGGAGCGCCGCACTGTCGGAGGGGCAGTACTGAGGGAGCGCCGCACCGGTACAAGATGAGGAGCTCAAGTCTCTGGAGTGGGGATTCGAACACACGACCTTCTGACTCAGGCGAGAGGGAGGGACTACTGCCCATGGCTTGACACTTTGAGTCAGAGAGAGCGAGACAGTCGTTGGGGAGACCTCATGGGGCTGAAGTATGTGAGCGTGGCGTTGTAGGTTAGGTTTATGCCCTACCTTTGCCCGAACATGAGTGTGGTTTTAGTCTCTGCATCGTTGTAACTGGATGGGGAGCAGCAGATAATGATGGTGGTTCTGCAGTTGCCTCCGAGCGAGTCCTGAAGGATGCGGGTCATCTTGCTGTCGCGATAAGGTACGTGGGTTTTCTGGAAAAGCAACGGAAAACATGCAGTACAAGAGTGAAGAAGTCTTTCTGCAATCATGTAGGGCAATGGTGAGACCACACCTGGAGTACTGTGCACAGTTCTGGTCTCTTCATACTCCCTCCCTCTCCCCAACTCCTGTCCGAGGCTGAACCAGACGGTTCACCACCTGGGCGTCATATTTCACCCGGAAATGAGCTTCCGGCCACATATCCACGGCATAACTAAACCCGCCTGTTTCCCCCCTCCGTAACATCGCCCGTCTCCACCCCCTGCCTCAGCTCATCCGCTGCTGAAACCCTCATCCGTGTCTCTGTTACCTCCAGACTTGACTATTCAAACGCACTCCTGGCCGGCCTCCCACATTCTACCCGACGTAAACTAGAGGTGATCCAAAACTCGGCTGTCCCCGTGTCCTAACTCGCACCGTGTCCCGCTCACCCATCACCCCCTGTGCTCACTGACCCCGTGTCCTAACTCGCACCGAGTCCCGCTCACCCATCACCCCCTGTGCTCGCTGACCCCGTGTCCTAACTCGCACCCAGTCCCACTCACCCATCACCCCCTGTGCTCACTGACCCCGTGTCCTAACTCGCACCCAGTCCCACTCACCCATCACCCCCTGTGCTCACTGTCCCCGTGTCCTAACTCACACCGAGTCCCGCTCACCCATCACCCCCTGTGCTCACTGCCCCGTGTCCTTACTCGCACCGAGTCCCGCTCACCCATCACCCCCTGTGCTCGCTGCCCCGTGTCCTAACTCGCACCGAGTCCCGCTTACCCATCACCCCCTGTGCTCACTGACCTGCATTGGCTCCCAGTTAAGCAACGCCTCGATTTCAAAATTCTCATCCTTGTTACAAATCCCTCCATGGCCCTCGCCCCCTCCCTATCTCTGTAACCTCCTCCAGCCCCGACACCCCTCCCTATCTCTGTAACCTCCTCCAGCCCCTACACCCCTCCCTATCTCTGTAACCCCCTCCAGCCCCCTACACCCCGAGATCTCTGCACTCCTCTAATTCTGCCCTCCTGACCATCCCTGATTATAATCGCTCCACCATCGGTGGCCGTGCCTTCTGTTGCCTGGGCCCCAAGCTCTGGAACTCCCTCCCTAAACCTCTCCACCTCTCTCTCCTCCTTCAAGAAGCTCCTTAAAACCGACCTCTCTGACCCAGCTTTTGGTCACCTGGCTATTTCTTCTTGGGTGGCTCGGTGTCAACTTTTTCAGTTTTGTCTTATAACATTCCTGTGAAGCACCTTGGGACGTTTTACTACGTTAAAAGCGCAATAGAAATAAAAGTTGTTGTTGTTTGGTGTCGAAGGGTATATTTGCCTTGGAGAGGGTGCAATGAAGGTTCACCAGACTGATTCCTGGACTGACAGGGTAGATGCAGGGAGGATGTTTCCCCCCGGGCTGGGGAGTCTAGAACCAGGGGTCACACAGTCTCAGGATAAGGGGTCGGCCATTTAGGACTGAGAGGAGGAGGAATTTCTTCACTCAGAGGGGGGTGAATCTTTGGAATTCTCTGCCCCAGAGGGCTGTGGAGGCTCAGTCGTTGAGTATATTCAAGGCTGAGATCGAGAGATTTTTGGATACTAAGGGAATCAGCAACAATAACTTGAATTTATCATCATCATTGGCGGTCCCTCGAGTCGAGATGACTTGCTTCCACATGAGTTCACAGGTGTTTCAATGAAGAACCTAATATTCCAGATCCCGAACTACAAGGGTAACAGATTAGGAAAAGGGGAGGTGCAACGAGACCTGGGTGTCATGGTACATCAGTCATTGAAGGTTGGCATTCAGATACAGCAGGCGGTTAAGAAAGCCAATGGTATGTTGACCTTCATAGCGAGGGGATTTGAGTACAGGGGCAGGGAGGTGTTGCTACAGTTGTACAGGGCCTTGGTGAGGCCACACCTGGAATATTGTGTACAGTTTTGGTCTCCTAACTTGAGGAAGGACATTCTTGCTATTGAGGGAGTGCAGCGAAGTTCACCAGACTGATTCCCGGGATGGCGGGACTGACATATCAAGAAAGACTGGATCAACTGGGCTTGTATTCACTGGAATTCAGAAGAATGAGAGGGGATCTCATCGAAACGTTTAAAATTCTGACGGATTTAGACAGGTTAGATGCAGGAACAATGTTCCCAATGTTGGGGAAGTCCAGAACCAGGGGTCACAGTCTAAGGATAAGGAGTAAGCCATTTAGGAGGAGGAATTTCTTCACCCAGAGAGTGGTAAACCTGTGGAATTCTCTACCGCAGAAAGTTGTTGAGGCCAATTCACTAAATATATTCAAAAAGGAGTTAGATGTAGTCCTTACTACTCGGGGGATCAAGGGGTATGGAGAGAAAGCAGGAATGGGGTACTGAAGTTGCATGTTCAGCCATGATCATATTGAATGGTGGTGCAGGCTCGAAGGGCCGAATGGCCTGCTCCTGCACCTATTTTCTATTTTTCTATGCCTGTGTTTGGATTATTTTAACGTGGGGTGACCGTTGTACACCAGCCACCACACGGGCTTGACAGAGCGAGGTCTTGGTCCAGTGGCAAGGGTTAACCAGGACGACTGGGGACCAGCTCTGCTGCACGGACCCAGTGCGCACACATAACTTGAATTTATATAGCACCTTTAACATAGTGAAACGTCCCAAGGTACTTCACAGGAGAATTATCCGGTAACAATTTGGCACCGAGCCGCACAAGTAGAAATTAGCGCAGGTGGCCAAAAGCTTAGTCAATGAGGTAAGTTTTAAGGAGTGTCTTGAAGGAGGAGAGAGAGGCGGAGAGGTTTAGGGAGGGAGTTCCAGAGCTTGGGGCCCAGGCAACAGAAGGCACGGCCACCGATGGTGGAGCGATTATAACCAAGGATGGTCAGGAGGGCAGAATTAGAGGAGCACAGATATCTCGGGGGGGTTGTGGGGCTGGAGGAGGTTACAGAGATAGGGAGGGGTGTAGGGGCTGGAGGAGGTTACAGAGATAGGGAGGAGAGCGAGGAGGCCACGGAGGGATTTGTAAATGAGGATGAGAATTTTGAAATTGAGGCGTTGCTTAACCGGGAGCCAATGTAGGACAGCGAGCACAGGTGGTGATGGGTGAGCGGGACTCGGTGCGAGTTAGGACACGGGGGTAGCGAGCACAGGGGGTGATGGGTGAGTGGGACTCGGTGCGAGTTAGGACACGGGGGCAGCGAGCACAGGGGGTGATGGGTGAGCGGGACTCGGTGCGAGTTAGGACACGGGGGCAGCGAGCACAGGGGGTGATGGGTGAGCGGGACTCGGTGCGAGTTAGGACACGGGGGCAGCGAGCACAGAAGTTGATGGGTGAGTGGGACTGGATGTGAGTTAGGACACGGGGGCAGTGAGCACAGGGGGTGATGGGTGAGCGGGACTCGGTGCGAGTTAGGACACGGGGGCAGCGAGCACAGAAGTTGATGGGTGAGTCAAGTCTAGAGGTAACAAAAAGCTGGGGAAGAGCGCGCTGTACAGGTTCAGATAAAATCATCATCATCATAGGCAGTCCCTCGGAATCGAGGAAGACTTGCTTCCACTCTTAGTGAGTCCTGAGGTGACTGAACAGACCAATACGGGAACCACAGTCCCTGTCACAGGTGGGACAGATAGACGTTGAGGGAAGGGGAGAGTGGGACTGGTTTGCCGCACGCTCCTTCCGCTGCCTGCGCTTGGTTTCTGCACGCTCTCGGCGACGAGACTCGAGGTGCTCAGCGCCCTCCCGGATGCACTCCCTCCACTTAGGGCGGACTGGTCTTTGGGCCAGGGACTCCCAGGTGTCGGTGGGGATGTTGCACTTTATCAGGGAGGCTTTGAGGGTGGTCCCTGTAACGTTTCCTCTGCCCACCTTTGGCTCGTTTGCCGTGAAGGAGTTCCGAGTAGAGCACTTGCTTTGGGGAGTCTCGTGTCTGGGGGAACCATGCAGACAATGTGGCCCTGCCCAGCGGAGCTGGTCGAGTGTGGTCAGTGCTTCGATGCTGGGGATGTTGGCCTGGTCGAGGACGCTAACGTTGGTGCGTCTGTCCTCCCAGGGTAGAACGTGGGAAGCCGGCCAGGAGTGCGTTGGAACGGTCAGAGTCTGGAGGTAATGAGGGGGGTGGGGATCGGACGGGAAGGTGGGGTTGAGGTCAAAGATCAGCCGCGATCTCATGGAATGGCGGAGCAGGCTTGAGGGGCCCAAATGGCCGACTCTTGCTCCTGTAGTTCAGGGAACGGTTGAAGGAGAGGCTGATGCCCTTCACCCGCGAGCTCGCGCCGATTTCTTGTCCGTGTGGCCACCGGAGGTCCCGCGAACTCACCGTGCCCTCGGCCAGTGCAGAGATGACGTTCCCCAAGGCGGACAGAGATTTGTTGATGTTCTTGGCCTCATTCAGCACAGCTCCTTCGGCACCAGTTTTACTGACCTGTCAGAGAAGGAGAGCAGCGTTACCACGGCAACACCTCCCCCCAAAATCTCCTCCCCCCTCCTCACCGCCCAGAGGGACCAGGGGCCCGGGAGCGCCGTCACCTCCCAAACTGGTCGGGAAGTGGTGGGGGGAGGTGGGAGGAAGCAGGAGCAGTCCCATGGAAATGGGCCCTCCTCCACGTCGTAGTGAAGTAAAGAATAGGAGGAGGGGAGAGGAGGGAGGGAGATGGGAAGGAGGAGAGGTTGGGGGGGAGGGGGGTAAGGAGGAGAGGTGGGGGGGGAGGGGAAGAAGGAGAGGGAGGGAGGGAAGGAGAGGAGGGAGGGGGGAGGGAGGGAAGGAGAGGAGGGAGGGGGGAGGGGGGGAAGGAGAGGAGGGAGGGGGGAGGGGGGAAGGAGAGGAGGGGGGGGGGGAAGGAGAGGAGGGAGGGGGGAAGGAGAGGAGGGAGGGGGGGAAGGAGAGGAGGGAGGGGGGAAGGAGAGGAGGGAGGGGGGGAAGGAGAGGAGGGAGGGGGGGAAGGAGAGGAGGGAGGGGGGGAAGGAGAGGAGGGAGGGGGGAAGGAGAGGAGGGGAGGGAGGGGAAGGGGAGGAGGGGAGAAGGAGAGGAGGGAGGGGGGAAGGAGAGAGGGAGGAGGGGAAGGAGAGGAAGGAGGAGGGGAAGGAGAGGAGGGAGGAGGGGAAGGAGGGAGGGGGGAAGGAGAGAGAGAGGGGGGGAAGGAGAGGAGGGAGGAGGGGGAAGGAGAGGAGGGAGGGGGGAAGGAGAGGAGGGAGGGGGGAAGGAGAGGAGGGAGGGGGGGAAGGAGAGGAGGGAGGAGGGGGAAGGAGGGAGGGAGGAAGGGGAAGGAGAGGAGGGAGGGGGGGAAGGAGAGGAGGGAGAGGGGAAGGAGAGGAGGAGGGAGGGGGAAGGGAGGAGGGGAGGAAGGAAGAGGAGGGGAGGGGGGGGGGGGAGGAGAGGAGGGAGGGGTGGGGGAAGGGGAGGGGGGGGGGGGAGGAGAGGAGGGGGGAGGAGGGACTTGGGGGATGAGAAGGGTGATGGAGAGGGAGCAGAGAAAAGGTATCTCGAGTCCCATACCAACGTGGTTGACCTTCGACCCTCTAGAGTGGGACTGGCGAGTCCCTCACTTGCACCAAAAACCCGCTGGACTTGCACAGGATCAAAACCACCTTCTCTGCGACAACTATGGGGGACAAATGGCACATCCTACCGCCCCTGCAGGATGAATTTCACCCAAACAACACCTCGGTTTCACGGGTGAAGATTGGTTGCTGGGGAGGGGAGTTCTGCACCCTTCGGGAACACGGTGGGGAGGAGTTTGGAGGAGAAGGGGACAAGGGGAAACACGAAAGGGACACCCGCTCCCCGCCTCCCCCCACTCCGTACCTTCTCACTTCCCGCTAAATCCACCAGGTACAGCTTCCCACTCAACTTCTGCTCAGTCTCCACGTTCTCCTGCTTGATGTTGATCAGGAAGATGCTGTGACTGCGGGAGCTGTGCTCGTTCATGTCTGGACAGGGAGGAGGAACAGACAGAAGTTGGCAGAATGGTCACCCCCCCCCGCAGACTTGACTGTTGCAATTCCCTCCAACCTGCCTGGCCACCCCACCTCCATAAACCACACTTGGAGCACTGTGCACAGTTCTGGTCTCCATATACCTGGGTTAGACCACACTGGGAGCACCGTGCACAGTTCTGGTCTCCATATACCTGGGTTAGACCACACTGGGAGCACCGTGCACAGTTCTGGTCTCCATATACCTGGGTTAGACCACACTTGGAGCACCGTGCACAGTTCTGGTCTCCATATACCTGGGTTAGACTACACTGGGAGCACTGTGCACAGTTCTGGTCTCCATATACCTGGGTTAGACCACACTGGGAGCACCGTGCACAGTTCTGGTCTCCATATACCTGGGTTAGACCACACTGGGAGCACCGTGCACAGTTCTGGTCTCCATATACCTGGGTTAGACCACACTTGGAGCACCGTGCACAGTTCTGGTCTCCATATACCTGGGTTAGACTACACTGGGAGCACTGTGCACAGTTCTGGTCTCCATATACCTGGGTTAGACCACACTGGGAGCACCGTGCACAGTTCTGGTCTCCATATACCTGGGTTAGACCACACTGGGAGCACCGTGCACAGTTCTGGTCTCCATATACCTGGGTTAGACCACACTGGGAGCACCGTGCACAGTTCTGGTCTCCATATACCTGGGTTAGACCACACTTGGAGCACCGTGCACAGTTCTGGTCCCTATATTATAAAAAAGACAGAGAGATACTGGAGATAGTGCAAAAAAGATTTTGTGGAATGATACCAGAACTGAGAGGTTATAACGATCAGGAAAGGTTGAACAGACTAGGGCTCCTGTCTCTCGAAAAGCTGAGAGGGAGGGTGAGGGGCAGCGAGTTGTTGAAACAGGCTCTACTGTCCTGTCCTAGGAAGACGCCAGGGTTCATGCCCAGTTTGTGCAGTGTCAACCAATCCCAGCCTGGGGATGGGGGGGGGGGGGGTAGAGGCACTAGCGAACTCCTCGCCCCCAGAGGGAACAGGGCAGTGAAATTAATCTTGCCACGGTTTCCACCCCTGGCGAGTCTCCAGTGACCAACCACTTCACCCCCGCACCAAGAACTGGCAAACTTTTGCACGTTGGGCGAGAACGGGAATTGTACGCTGCCTCCACAGTCGAATATCCACAGCGACGGTCACTGTCCAGGAGCCAGGTACGGAAGGCGATCATGCGGGACAGTTATCACGGTCACAGGAGCCTGAATTACAGCAATGGGGCGGAATGGAGGACAGCGAAGGAAAAAATGAATTTAGGACCCGTCCCCTTCGCTGATTGGACGAGCATTTCCTCACGTACTTGTGACCGCAACATGGCGGTTGCATTTCCCCTCATCGATGACGTCCATCACCTCCTCCGGGCTGGACACAAAGCGTTCTGTACAGCCCTGGAACACAGCATTAAACAAGTGGTCAGATTTTCCAATTGGGATGTGAAGGCAAGGGGGCAAATGAAATCGTTCCCATCGATGGGCAGGTACAGCACGGGGTTAGATACAGAGTAAAGCTCCCTCTGCACTGTCCCATCAAACACTCCCAGGGCAGGCACAGGGGGTTAGATACAGAGTAAAGCTCCCTCTACACTGTCCCATCAAACACTCCCAGGGCAGGTACAGGGGGTTAGATACAGAGTAAAGCTCCCTCTACACTGTCCCATCAAACACTCCCAGGGCAGGCACAGGGGGTTAGATACAGAGTAAAGCTCCCTCTACACTGTCCCATCTAACACTCCCAGGGCAGGTACAGCACGGGGTTAGATACAGAGTAATGCTCCCTCTACACTGTCCCATCAAACACTCCCAGGGCAGGTACAGGGTGTTAGATACAGAGTAAAGCTCCCTCTACACTGTCCCATCAAACACTCCCAGGGCAGGTTATCTACAAACATTGACTAGAATCTCAAATCAGCACAGTGGAATTTCCCCAAGCTCACTGTCACACAAGTAACAGGCACCTTGTAACCAGGGATACCCCGAGATTCACCCCCAGTTCTTTCTTACCTTCACGAAAGGAACTCTGTTCTTGTCCTCATGAACGGAAAGGTTAGTCTTCGCCACTAGGAAAGAGAAAAATTCACGTTCAATTTGATCACGTGCGTGATAACAGTGATCGAGTATGCGAGTTTATGCACGAGAGAGAGAGAGGTTGTGTGAGGACGCGAAAATTTTCTGCGCTCTTTAAGGTGTGGGATGATAGAGTTAGTGGAGCTTTTCACTGACGGTCTCCAAGTGTCTCCATCTGTCTCCATCAAACCATCCCAGGTCAGGTTAGGTACAGAGGAAAGCTCCCTCTACATTATCATAGGCAATCCGTCGGAATCGAGGAAGACTTGCTTCCACTCTAAACACGAGTCCTGAGGTGGCTGAACAGTCCAATACAGGAACCACAGTCCCTGTCACAGGTGGGACAGATAGATGTTGAGGGAAGGGGAGGGTGGGACTGGTTTGCCGCACGCTCCTTCCGCTGCCTGCGCTTGGTTTCTGCACGCTCTCGGCGACGAGACTCGAGGTGCTCAGCGCCCTCCCGGATGCACTTCCTCCACTTAGGGCGGACTGGTCTTTGGGCCAGGGACTCCCAGGTGTCGGTGGGTTGTCGCACTTTATGGCCTACTCCTGCTCCTATTTCTTATGTTCTTGTAAGAAATTCCTCCTCATCCTGCTTGATAAGAGTAAATAAGGAGAAACTGTCTCGGAAGGGTCAGGTAACCAGAGGGACACAGATTGACGATAATCGGCGATGGAACCAGAGGGGGAGATGGGGAGAATGTGTTTACGCAGCCAGTTGTTGTGATCGGGAACGCGCTGCCTGAAAGGGCGGTGGGAGCAGATTCAATCGTGACTTTCAAACCGGGAATTGGGTAAATACTGGAAGGGGAAACATTCACAGGGCTGTGGGGGAAAGGGCAGGGGGGGGGGAGTGGGACTGATTGGGTCGCTCTGTCACAGAGCCGGCACAGCACGGGCAACGATGGGCCCAATGGGATCCTGCTGTGCTGTGGGATTCTACGATTCGATGCCAATCGTTTGGGCTGAGTTGTTCAGACAAGACGTACCATCCAGTAAGTCGCGAATCTTATCCATGTAGATTTCGAAGTAGGAGACCTAAGGGGGAACAAGGGAGGAGAAAAATGAGACAGAGGAGCCAGGACAAGAGAAAGGCAATACAGTTACAGCGAGTGTACCGCACAGACACAGGCCATTGGGCCCACCACTCTGTGCCGGGGTTAAACTCCTCACCAGCCCCCTCCCACCCCTCTCCATCTCACCCCATCACCATATCCTTCTATTCCTCTCTCCCCCATGTGGTTTATCCAGCCTCCCCTTAAACACATCGATACTATTCGCCTCAACCCCTCCCTGTGGCAGCGAGTCCCACATTCTCACCCCGCTCTGGGTAAAGAAGTTTCTCCTGGATTCCCCACTGGGTTTATTAGTGACTGTCTGATATTGATGGACCCGAGTTCTGGTCTCTTCCCCCCACCCGCCTCACAAGAGGAAGCATCATCGCTACGTCTACCCGATCGATATTCTTTCATAATTTTGCAGATCTCTATCAGGTCACCCCTCAGTCTTCTCCTCTCTAGAGAAAAGATCGCGGCCTGTCCTGATGAGAAGAATCTTTCTGTTCTTGTATCCTTCATGGTAAATCGTTGCTTGTGCCTTCTCTAGTGTCTCGAAACCTTTTTTATAATATGGACACCAGAATTGTGCACAGTGCTCCAAGTGTGGTCTAACCCAAGTATATGGAGACCAGAAGTGTGCACGGTGCTCCAAGTGTGGTCTAACCCAAGTATATGGAGACCAGAACTGTGCACGGTGCTCCAAGTGAGGTCTAACCTAGGTATATGGAGACCGGAACTGTGCACAGTGCTCCCAGTGTGGTCTAACCCAAGTATATGGAGACCAGAAGTGTGCACGGTGCTCCAAGTGAGGTCTAACCCAGGTATATGGAGACCAGAACTGGGCATGGTGCTCCAAGTGTGGTCTAACCCAGGTATATGGAGACCAGAACTGTGCACGGTGCTCCAAGTATGGTCTAACCCAGGTATATGGAGACCAGAACTGTGCACGGTGCTCCAAGTGTGGTCTAACCCAGGTATATGGAGACCAGAACTGTGTGCACGGTGCTCCAAGTGTGGTCTAACCCAGGTATATGGAGACCAGAACTGTGTGCACGGTGCTCCAAGTGTGGTCTAACCCAGGTATATGGAGACCAGAACTGTGTGCACGGTGCTCCAAGTGTGGTCTAACCCAGGTATATGGAGACCACAACTGTGTGCACGGTGCTCCAAGTGTGGTCTAACCCAGGTATATGGAGACCAGAACTGTGCACGGTGCTCCAAGTGTGGTCTAACCCAGGTATATGGAGACCAGAACTGTGCACGGTGCTCCAAGTGTGGTCTAACAAGTACTTGTGTACAAGTTTAACAAAACTTGCCTGCTCTTCAATTCTATGAGGTCAAGTCTCCTTTCCAGAGGAAAGATCCCCAGGGGTGGAAATTCAGGGTGTGTATAAGGCCCATTTCCACCGTTCAGCGATGGCCATGCAGCTAGTGGTCGCTATGTTGCAATACAATGGCCGGCCCGACCCAAATTCGGGTCAGGGATTTTTTTGGCCCACCCCAATTCCATCTCACTGCCACAAGCGCTTCATCAAAACGCACACTGCCGCTCGCCCTCATCTGCATAATGCTGCGCCCCAAATTTAGTGGTAAAAATCTTTCCCCCGCTGCCCAGTGTCGCCCAACAGCTTTCTCTGTTGTTGCAACTTTTCCTCAATGTGCGCTGCGCGGCCCGGCAGTGTGGCGGTCCTTCGAGGGGAGGGCCGACTGCCCAATCGGCCGGCAAAATAGTGCCCACGGGTTCGGTTGGGCTGCCAACAGGTAGCCTGGCACCCCCTTTTGGGTGCCAGGCTGCTGGCCCGGCTGAAACCCACCCTGGCAACCCAGTGACCCAAGATAGAAAATCTCCGATTCTCTCCCCTTTAACGGAGGGGAACACAAGAAACCGGAGCAGGAGTCGGCCATACGGCCCCTCGAGCCTGCTCCGCCATTCAATATCATGGCCGATCCGATCATGGACTCAGCTCCACTTCCCCGCCCGCTCCCCCCATAACCCTTCACTTCCTTATCGCTCAAGGATCTGTCTATCTCCACCGTAAATATATTCAATGTCCCAGCCTCCACAGCTCTCTGGGGCAGAGAATTCCACAGATTTACAACCCTCTGAGAGAAGGCATTTAAAGCTGAGATGAGGAGGAATTTCTTCTCTCAGAGGGTTGTAAATCTGTGGAATTCGCTGCCTCAGAGAGCTGTGGAGGCTGGAACATTGAATAAATTTAAGCCAGAGATAGACAGTTTCTTAACCGATAAGGGAATAAGGGGGCGGGCAGGGAAGTGGAGCTGAGTCCATGATCAGATCAGCCATGATCGTATTAAATGGCGGAGCAGGCTCGAGGGGCCGAATGGCCAACTCCTGCTCCTATTTCTTATGTTCTTCGAAGAAATTCCTCCTCATCTCAGTTTTAAATGGGCGGCCCCTTATTCTAAGACCATGCCCCCTAGTTCTAGTCTCCCCCATCAGTGGAAACATCCTCTCTGCATCCACCTTGTCGAGCCCCCTCATAATCTTATACGTTTCGATAAGATCACCTCTCATTCTTCTGAACTCCAATGAGTAGACGCCCAACCTGCTCAACCTTTCCTCATAAGACAACCCCCTCATCTCCGGAATCAACCGAGTGAACCTTCTCTGAACTCCCTCCAATGCAAGTATATCCTTCCTTAAATACGGAGACCAAACTATGCAGTACTCCAGGTGTGGCCTCACCAATACCCTGTATAACTGTAGCAGGACTTCCCTGCTTTTATACTCCATCCCCTTTGCAATAAAGGACAATTCGGAGAGAGTCCCAACTTCTGCCCGTCGACCTCACTTCCCGCCGCACCTCCGCTCCCACCATGGCCGAATTCCGGTCCGACGGCAAGAAAAACGACAAAGTCCCAAAAGTCGACGGAAAGGCTGTCCCAACGCTCCCGGCAGAAAAAACTTCAAGAGCAAGGTAGGTGTGTGCCAGCTCTGGTGGCCCTGAATTTTGGCACACCCGCCCCCAGTCTTTCCTGATGGTTATAAGTCTCTCTCAGTTATAGAAACATAGACAATAGGTGCAGGAGTCGGCCATTCGGCCCCTCGAGCCTGCACCACCATTCAATATGATCATGGCTGATCCTCTATCTCAACACCATATTCCCGCTGTCTCCCCATACCCCTTGATGCCTTTTGTGTCTAGAAATCTCTCTATCTCCCTCTTAAATATATTCAGTGACTTGGTCTCCACAGCCTTCTGTGGTAGAGAATTCCACAGGTTCACCACCCTCTGAGTGAAAACATTTCTCCTCATCTCGGTCCTAAATTTCCTCCCCCGTAACCTGAGACTGTGTGAGCCCTTGTTCTAGACTTCCCAGCCCCCGGGGAAACATCCTCCCCGCATCCAGTCTATCCAACCCTGTCAGAATTTTATACATTTCAATGAGATCCCCTCTCATTCTTCGAAACTCCAATGAATACAGGCCCCGTCGACCCAATTTCTCCTCATACGGCAGTCCTGCCCTTCCAGGAATCAGTCTGGTGAACCTTCGCTGCTCTCCCTCTATGGCAAGTATATCCTTCCTTAGGTAAGGAGACCAAAACTGTACACAATACTCCAGGTGTGGTCTCACCAGGGCCCTGTATAACTGCAGTAAGACATCCTTGCTCCTGTACTCAAACCCTCTTGCAATGAAGGCCAACATACCATTGGCCTTCCTAACTGCTTGCTGCACCTGCGTGTTTGCTTTCAATGACTGGTGTACAGGTCCCTCTGTACATCCAAACCATTGTATCGTGGTATCATTCATTGTATAATGTTGGGACTTCACCGCGTGGTCTCAATATTAACCGCACGGACGGGATCCTGCCCTTCTCTGGCCGAGTTCTTACCTTGATGTGGAACTCCAGGTTCTCATCCATTGAGTAAATGTGGTCGAAGATGTCATGTGTGATCCTTGGGATGATTCCCATCAAGTGGGAGTCGTGAAGCGTGCCCTGCAAGAAAAACACAATGTTGCATCAGACCGGATCGGATCCCATGCAGGAAGGCAAGTTATCATCATAAGCGGTCCCTCGAACGAGGATGACTTGCTTCCACACAAGTTCACAGATGTTTCAATGAAGGACCCGATGTTGCAGCCCTGAACTCCAATTGAGGGGGTGGAAGATGCCTGTGGGTGGGTTTTTTTTAAACGTGGGGTGACCGTTGCACACCAGCCACCACACGGGGCTTGACAGAGCGAGGCCTTGGTCCAGGGGCAAGGGTTAACCAGGACGACTGGAGACCAGCTCTGCTGCACGGACTCAGTGTGCACACATATCGCACAGTGTGGGCTGGTCCGTGCTGCCCCTGGGCCCTCGGCTCTTCTGGGCACCGAACCCTCACTCACCGCACCTCCGTACCAAAAAATGTAATGCACCTTCAAGTGAACAAGTGGTGACAATTTGGGACATCCTGTTCCCCCCTCGCCCCACCCCCTCCCCCCTTGTAGCCAGACCTGCAGAAAGAACGCATTTAACTTAAAGTAAGCCAAAAGTTAAACAGTTAACAGGCTGCACTGTGCAGACAGTTTCGTAAATTGACTAGTTGGACCCCAGCTGGGGTATTGTGTCCAATTCTGGGCCCCACACTGTAGGGAGGATGTGAAGGGCCTTGGAGAGGGTGCAGAGGGAGATTGACCAGGATGGTCCCAGGGGGATGAGGGACTTCAGTGACGTGGGGAGAGACTGGAGAAGCTGGGGTTGTTCTCCCTAGAGCAGAGAAGTTTGAGAGGGAGATTTGATCGGAGGTGTTCAAAATCACGGAGGGTCCCGACAGAGTAGAGCGAGAGGGACTGTTCCCATTAGGTCGAGAACCAGAGGACGCAGATTCAAGGTATTTAGCAAAAAGGCCAGAGGGGGAGATGAGCGGAGATGTTCTATGCAGTGAGTCGTTGTGATCTGGAATTCTCAGGGCTATGGGATAAGAGAGCCAGGGGGCGGGTGCGGGGAAGGGTAGGACTGATTGGATCGCTCGTTCAAAATGGCCTCCTTCTGCGCTGTATCATTCTCTGACCATATGGGCCCAGGAACCGCGGTCTCCCCAGGTCGGTACAAAGTTTGTACGGACCCGGGAAGGCATCGGAAAAGCCGGTTTTCAGCACGCAACGCACATGCGCTGAAAGCCAGCTTTTCTGATCTGTCAAGTTTCTGGTTTGGCATATCCTCCGCAGCTCGGGAGCGAGGGCAAGATTGGGGGGATTTACCCATCTCTTGCCCAGCAAATGTCCTGAAAACTCTTACGCCTGAAAAAAAGCAGGTGCACAGCCGACTTTTACAGGCATAAGAGTTGAAAAATATAATTAAATTAAATAAACACACATTTTTAAAAACCCTGCCCACTATGTTACATTTATTTTTAAGCAGAATTAAAACTTTTTTTTAAAAATCGGCAAACTTTTTTCTTAAAAAAACATTTCTCACAACTTTAATTTCTACAGTGTATGTATGTGAGGTGTCTTTGTTAATGTTTTGTGTAGTGTGTGTGTGTGTGTTTGGGATGTTTTTCCAATCACAGTAATAGAAGTTTGGCATTTACTACGAAACTCCTATTACTATGAATGAGAAAATATTTGACCGTGATTGGGTGTCCAGGCTCACGTGACTCCTGGGGACATCCTGACATGAACGTGCTCCGTTGCACAAGAAGAGGAGGCCTCGAGTCCGGTATCTCTGGCGGGCGTTCGACCAAAAGGTAAGTGCGCGCATCTTTTCTCTTATTTTTAGTCGAGCGCTCCGCAGGAAGAAGAAACAGGGATTTCTGGGCCATAAGGTTCCTGCGTCCTATCCAGTGACATACCCCCCCGACAATTGCAAAGGTGCAAATGTGATGCACAACTGGTGACACATCCCCTCTCACACAGTTGAATAGCCCTTCTGGCTGCACTCCCCCACCATGAAAGCTCACTTGGTGAGGGAGCAGACACAGGCCAGAGGTCATTGGACCGTTAAACTCCTCTCCCTGCCCCAGCTGTGGAGAAGACGCCTTCGGTGGGGGAAGGGGAGTGGGGTAAAACGTTTGGGAAAGTCTTGTTAACAAGTCCCTGTGCATGAAACACAGAAAGCTAGTATGCAGGTACCTTCGGGCAGGGCCACATTGTCCGCATGTCCCCCAGACACGAGACTCCCAAAGCAAGCGCGCTACTCGGAACTCCTTCACGGGCAAACGAGCCAAAGGTGGGCAGAGGAAACGTTACAAGGGACCACCCTCAAAGCCCTCCCTGATAAAGTGCAACATCCCCACCGACACCTGGGAGTCCCTGGCCCAAAGACCAGTCCGCCCTAAGTGGAGGAAGTGCATCCGGGAGGGCGCTGAGTGCCTCGAGTCTCGTCGCCGAGAGCGTGCAGAAACCAAGCGCAGGCAGCGGAAGGAGCGTGCGGCAAACCAGTCCCACCCTCCCCTTCCCTCAACGTCTGTCTGTCCCACCTGTGACAGGGACTGTGGTTCCCGTATTGGACTGTTCAGCCACCTAAGAACTCACTTTTAGAGTGGAAGCAAGTCTTCCTCTTTTGAGGGACTGCCTGTGATGATAGTAAGTGATCAGGAAGGCAAATGGCATGTTGGCCTTTATTGCCAGGGGGTTGGAGTATAAGAGTAAGGAAGGCTTGCTGCAATTGTACAAGGCCTTGGTGAGACCACACCTGGAGTACTGCGCACAGTTCTGGTCTCATTATCTAAGGAAGGATATACTTGCCTTGGAGACTGTCATGTATTCAACTGTCATTGTATCCCATGTATAAACTGACCTAAGTTGTACACCGTGAGAACACTGACCACTAGGTGATGAACTTGTGGGCGACACTCCTAAACTGGACTTTCAGGTATAAAAGGGGAAGCTCCACCCACCTTCATCACTTCAATGCTGGCTAATAAAGGTTACTGGTCACAGAGTGACCTTCTCTCTCGTATGGGCCTCGTGTGCATTTGTACTGTATAGTAAGGACATATTAGAGGTGGTACAACAGAGGTTCACGAGATTGATTCCTGGGATGAGGGGACTTGCTTATGATGAGAGATTGTGTAGAATGGGCCGATATTCTCTGGAGTTTAGATGAATGAGAGGTGATCTCACTGAAACATACCAGATTCTGAAGGGGATTGACAGGGTAAATGCAGGGAGGGTGTTTCCCCCCGGGCTGGGGAGTCTAGAACCAGGGGTCACACAGTCTCAGGATAAGGGGTCGGCCATTTAGGACTGAGATGAGGAGGAATTTCTTCACTCAGAGGGGGGTGAATCTTTGGAATTCTCTGCCCCAGAGGGCTGTGGAGGCTCAGTCCTTGAGTATATTCAAGGCTGGGATCTATAGATTTTGGCAGTCTGGGGGAATCGAGGGATCGGGCGGCAAAGTGGAGTTGAGGTCGGAGGTCAGCCACGATCTCACTGAATGGCGGAGCAGGCTCGAGGGGCCGAATGGCCGACTCCTGCTCCTAATTCTTATGTTCTTCAGACCAAATTCCCCACCCCCAAAAGTACAGCCCTTACCTCCATCGTGTGGGTCTTTCCGGACGAGGTCTGTCCGTAGGCGAATATCGTCCCGTTATAGCCGCCCAACACATCTGCGGAAACAAGCCAAAGGGGTTGACGGAGCACCCCATCATATCGTGAATGCGAGTTGCGCTGTGCAAACCTGGGAGCTCCGGCTTTGGAAGGGGGTGACCGAGAAGTGTCAACCGTGGATCGGTGGGTCGCACACTCTCTCGCTCGCCACCGAGGGGGCGGTGCCGAGGGAGCGCCGCGCTGTCGGAGGGGCCGTCTTTCGGATGAGACGTTAAACCGAGGCCCTGTCTGCCCTCTTCGACGGATGTAAAAGATCCCACAGCCGCTATTTGGAAGAATTGCAGGGGGAGTTATCCGCGGTGTCCTGGGGCGAATATTCATCCCTCAACCAACATCACTCAGAAAAAACAGATCTCCCTCTCGCTGTCCCTCCCCTCTCTTCCTCTGTCCCTCCCCCCTCTGTCTCCACACCTTCCCCCCCCCCCGCACTCTCTCTCGCTCTTTCACTCTCTCTCCCCCTCTGTCCCTCCCCCCCATGTTTGCCTGTATGTGTCACTCTCTGCCTGTGTGTATGTGTGTCTGTCTCTCTCTGTGAATTTCTCTGTCTGTCTGCCTGTCTCTGTCTGTGTGTGTGTGTGTGTCTCGATATCTGTGTATGTGAGTCCCTCTCTCTCTCTCTCTCTGCCCATCAGTGACCATCAGCCCCTCTCCCCCTTCAGCCAAAGCGACTGTAGGCCAGTGGCCCGCTCCGAGAAGGGATCCTTCTTACCTCGAACAATCTGCTTGGCGCAGGCATTGTAGACCTGATCCTGGGTGGTGTTGGTCGGGAACACTCGATCAAAAACGTAGGACTTCCCCTGTGGCACAACAGAGAGAGGAGAGGGGTGGGGGACAGAGAAACAGGGTAAAAGTCACATCGCAAACAAACACAACAGAACACAGGGATCGCACGACAAAAACAGACCCATACCCAGGGTCATCGAGTTCACCTTCATTGAACACAGCAGGGTCAGCTGTGGCACAGTGGGCAGCGCTCTGTCCTCTGAGTCGGAAGGTTGTGGGTTCAAGTCCCAGCCCAGGGACTGGAGCACAAAATATCTAAGCTGACACTCCCAGTGCAGTGCTGAGTGAGCCCCGCACTGTCGGAGGGGCAGTACTGAGGGAGCGCCGCACTGTCGGAGGGGCAGTACTGAGGGAGCACCGCACTGTCGGAGTTGCCGTCTTTCGGATGAAACATTAAACAGAGGCCCCGTCTGCCCCCTCAGGTGGACGTAAAAGATCCCGGGGCCACTATTTGGAAGAAGAGCAGGGGGAGTTCTCCCCGGTGTCCTGGGGCCAATATTTATCCCTCGGCCAACATCACTAAAACAGATGATCTGGGTCATTATCACATTGCTATGTGTGGGAGCTTGCCGTGCGCTAATTTCCCACATTACAACAGCGACTACACTCCAAAAGTACTTCATTGGCTGGAAGGCACTTTGAGACGTCTGGTGGTCGTGAAAGGCGCTATATAAATGTAAGTCTTTCTTTCTTTCATTCAACCATTCTGGACAGTTAAGGGTTAATAGTTGAACGTACTTGTACCTTGGGAGCGCTGGAGTAAGGCACTTTGGCTGGGGGAGGCATGTACTTGGACTGGGGTAAGGCACTGTCCTCTGTCGCTTCAGGA
This sequence comes from Pristiophorus japonicus, assembly GCF_044704955.1. Lineage (NCBI taxonomy): Eukaryota > Metazoa > Chordata > Chondrichthyes > Pristiophoridae > Pristiophorus > Pristiophorus japonicus. The sequence continues at coordinate 40,097,382 of NC_092010.1, forward strand.
AGTCAAAGTTGAATCGAGTTACAATTTGCAAAGTCAGTGAGACCTTGGGATGGGTGGTTCCAGTGACACATTCCTGTGAAACTTCAGGGTGTGGCTCATGCTCCAAGGGGACCAATCAGAAACAAAGGGTGGAGCATGACGCCCATTTTGGCAGTACAAATAAACGCGTCCTTCCGAGATACACAGGATGGCTTTTGACGTGTCACGAGAGGAAAGCCTGCATTATCTTCTGCTATTAGTGTTAATGTACGAGAAACACTTGTGCAAGGGATTAAGTGGCAGTAAATGACGTCAGCCATGAACAATAAAGGTGCAACTGCAGGGACCTGGGTAATAAATGTAGGTAGAGCGATCCACTAACTACAGGATAGAACGATCACAGTTAATGAAAGCATATTCTTCAAAGGATTCAGCAGCAGACTGATTTATGAGAATGGTCCCAGGGGGATGTGGGACTTCAGTGACGTGGGGAGACTGGAGAAGCTGGGGTTGTTCTCCGTGGAGCAGAGAAGGTTGAGAGGGAGATTTGATCGAGATGTTCAAAATCAGGAGGGGGTCTGGAGAGAGTTGATCGAGATTGGCGGAAGGGCAAAAACCAGAGGGGACACAGATTTAAGGTGAGAACTTAATAGGAGCAGGAGTCGGCCATTCGGCCCCTCGAGCCTGCCCCACCATTCAATGAGATCGCGGCTGATCTTCGACCTCAACTCCACTTTCCCGCCCGATCCCCATATCCCTTGAATCCCTGAGTGACCAACAATCTATTGATCTCCGCCTTGAATATACTCAACGACTGAGCCTCCACAGCCCTCTGGGGCAGAGAATTCCAGAGATTCACCCCCCTCTGAGTGAAGAAATTCCTCCTCATCTCAGTCCTAAATGGCCGACCCCTTATCCTGAGACTGTGTAAACTTCACCTCCTCCATAACCAGAGGGTGGAAGATGGGAGGCCGGCCGGGAGTGCGTTGGAACAGTCGCGTCCAGGAGGTAACAAAGGCACGGATGAGGGTTTCAGCAGCGGATAGACTGAGGCAGGGGGCGGAGACGGGCGATGTCAGATGGACTGTTAGAGTGCAGGGCCAGACAGGTTTGTCTCTGCAGTTGGCAGTCTGTGTCCCGCACCTGTGCCCATCCCGCTCGCCCGCCCACCCACCACTTGGGCACAAGGGGGCCTGATTTTCGACTCGTCTCCATTCAATTTTTCACCCCGGAGCGGCGGCAATGGGGGCGGTGAGGTGTGTTGGTTGGGCAGTCAGCCTCCAGCGCCCCGCGGTCTGGTTTTCCCGGAGGAACTACGCCCGGTGTGCAACGCCCCTGGCTCAAAGAGCAAGTTATTATTTAAACGGAGAAAGATTGCAAAGTGCCGCAGTACAGCGGGACCTGGGGGTACTTGTGCATGAAACACAAAAGGTTAGTATGCAGGTACAGCAAGTGATCAGGAAGGCCAATGGTATCTTGGCCTTTATTGCAAAGGGGATGGAGTATAAAAGCAGGGAAGTCTTGCTACAGTTATACAGGGTATTGGTGAGGCCACACCTGGAGTACTGCGTGCAGTTTTGGCTTCCATATTTACGAAAGGATATACTTGCTTTGGAGGCAGTTCAGAGAAGGTTCACTCGGTTGATTCCGGGGATGAGGGGGTTGACTTATGAGGAAAGATTGAGTAGGTTGGGCCTCTACTCATTGGAATTCAGAAGAATGAGAGGTGATTTTATCGAAATGTATCAGATTATGAGGGGGCTTGACAAGGTGGATGCAGAGAGGATGTTTCCACTGATGGGGGAGACTAGAACTAGGGGGCATGGTCTTAGAATAAGGGGCCGCCCATTTAAAACTGAGATGAGGAGGAATTTCTTCTCTGAGGGCTGTAAATCTGTGGAATTCGCTGCCTCAGAGAGCAGTGGAGGCTGGGACATTGAATAAATTTAAGGCGGAGATAGACAGTATTGTGTTCCTAACACAGATGAGGCTGCACACACGGGGAGGTTAAAGTAACAGTGACCTCAGTCTTTATTAAGACACTCCAGAGTGAGGGACAGGCCTTAGGGACCGGCTTATATACAGTGCCCCCAAGGGATGCTGGGATCCCTTGGGACTTAAGGTGATGCACTCCCTGGTGGCGGAACATGGGCGTGCATGCTTTACAGATACACAACTTCACTCCCCCCTCAAAGTCAAAGTGAAAACTATTTACAAAGTGAGGCAGTCGGGAGCCTTTCTTTCCCTGGTGGACCGCCTCGGTACAAATGTCTGTTCTGGTGTGTTGGCTGTGCCCTCGCTGGGCTGGCTGGCGTGTTGTTGGTCCTGCAGGGCTGCTGGGTGAGCCTGGCCTTGCTGGGCTGTTGGGTGTGATGGGTTCAATTTCCTGGTCCGGGGTGGTGTTGTTGATCCTTTGGGTGTGTGTTGTGGGCTCGAAAAAGGTGGTGTCTGCTGTGGGTTGTTCAGGGCAGTCTGTGAACCGCAGCCTTGTTTGGTCCAGGTGCTTTCTGCAAATGTGTCCATTGTCTAGTTTGACTACAAACACCCTACTCCCTTCTTGAGCTATCACCATGCCCGTGATCCACTTGGGACCATGTCCATGGTTTAGCACATACACAGGGTCATTCAGATCAATTTCCCGTGACACAGTGGCGCGACCATCGTTTATATTTTGTTGCTGCCGCCTGCTCTTTACCTGATCATGCAGGTTGGGGTGAACCAGCGAGAGTCTGGTTTTAAGTGTCCTTTTCATGAGTAGCTCAGCCGGGGGCACCCCTGTGAGCAATTGGGGTCTCGTGTGTTAGCTGAGCAGTACTCGGGACAGGCGGGTTTGGAGTGAGCCTTTTGTGACTCGTTTAAGGCTCTGTTTGATTGTTTGTACTGCCCGTTCTGCCTGCCCATTGGAGGCTGGTTTAAACGGGGCCGAGTTGAGATGTTTGATCCCATTGCGAGTCATGAATTCTTTAATTCACTGGTGAAACATGGCCCGTTGTCACTGACCAGTATGTCAGGCAGGCCGTGGGTGGCAAACATGGCCCTCAGGCTTTCAATGGTGGCGGTGGCGGTGCTTCCCAACATTATTTCACATTCAATCCATTTTGAAAAAGCATCCACCACCACCAGGAACATTTTACCGAGAAACAGGCCCGCATAGTCGACATGGATCCTCGACCATGGTCTGGAGGGCCAGGACCACAAACTTAGTGCTGCCTCTCTGGGCGCGTTGCTCAACTGAGCACATACACTGCATTGCTGTACACAGAACTCTAAGTCAGAGTCGATACCGGGCCACCACACGTGGGATCTGGCTATCGCTTTCATCATTACTATACCCGGGTGTGTGCTGTGGAGATCCGAGATGAACGTCTCCCTGCCCTTTTTGGGTAGCACTACGCGGTTATCCTACAACAGTCAGTTTGCCTGAATGGACAGCTTGTCCTTTTGCCGCTGGAACGGCTTGATTAGCTCTTGCATTTCAACGGGGATGCTGGCCCAGCTCCCATGCAGTACACAGTTTTTTTTACTAGGGACTGCAGAGGATCTTGGCTGGTCCAAGTCCTAATCTGGCGGGCCGTGACAGGTGATTTATCATTTTCAAACGCTTCCATGACCATCAACAAGTCTGCGGGCTGTGCCACCATCAACAAGTTTGCAGGCTGCACCATTTCCACCCCCGTGGTGGGCAATGGTAGCCAACTGAGAGCATCCGCACAGTTCTCGGTGCCTGGCCTGTGGCGGATGGTATAGTTAAATGCTTATAGCGCGAGTGCCCACCTTTGTATGTGGGCTGAGGTATTACTATTTATCCCCTTATTTTCAGCGAACAGGGATATAAGGGGCTTGTGATCGGTTTCCAGCTCAAATTTGAGGCCAAACAGATACTGATGCATTTTCTTTACCCCGAACACACACGCTAATGCCTCTTCCTCAATCATGCTGTAGGCCCTCTCGGCCTTAGACAAGCTCCTGGAAGCATAGGCGACAGGTTTCAACTTCCCCGCAACGTTAGCTTGTTGTAATACACACCCGACTCCATACGACGATGCATCACATGCTAGCACAAGTCTTTTACACGGGTTATACAATACAAGCAGCTTTTGGAGCATAAAATGTTTCTGGCTATCTCAAAAGCAATTACTTGGTTTTTTCCCCATACCCAGTTCTCACCTTTACGCAATAACACATGTAGGGGCTCTAAGAGGGTGCTTAACCCCGGTAGGAAGTTACCAAAATAATTGAGGAGTCCCAGGAACGACCGCAGCTCCGTGACGTTCTGTGGCCTGGGCGTGTTCCTGATAGCCTCTGTCTTGGCGTCTGTGGGCCGAATGCCATCTGCCGCGATCTTTCTCCCCAAAAACTCCACTTCTGTTGCCATGAAGACGCATTTCGACCTCTTCAGCCGCAGCCCTACGCGATCCAGTCGCTGGAGGACTTCCTCCAGGTTTTGTAAGTGCTCGGCAGTGTCCCGACCCGTGACCAATATGTCGTCCTGAAAGACCACCGTGCGTGGTACCGACTTGAGTAGGCACTCCATGTTTCTCTGGAAGATCGCTGCAGCCGACCGAATTCCAAACGGGCATCTGTTGTAGATGAACAGTCCCTTGTGCGTGTTGATGCAGGTGAGGCCCTTCGAAGACTCCTCCAGCTCCTGCGTCATGTAGGCTGAAGTCAGGTCGAGCTTGGTGAATGTCTTGCCTCCTGCCTGCGTGGCAAATAGGTCGTCTGCCTTAGGTAGCGGGTATTGGTCCTATAGCGAGAAACGATTAATAGTTACTTTATAATCGCTGCAAATCCTGACTGTGCCATCACTTTTGAGTACTGGAACAATCGGGCTGGCCCACTCGCTGAATTCCACTGGGGAGATGATGCCCTCGCGTTGCAGCCTGTCCAGCTCGATTTCCACTCTCTCCCTCATCATGTGAGGTACCGCTCGCACCTTGTGGTGAATGGGTCGTGCCTCTGGGACCAAGTGGGTCCGCACCTTCGCCCCGGAAAAGTTTCCAATGCCTGGCTCAACAAGGGAAGGAAATTTGTTAAGAACCTGGGTACATGAGGCCTCATCGACATGTGATAGCGCTCGGATGTCATCCCAGTTCCAGCAGATTTTACCTAGCCAGCTCCTTCCAAGCAGTGTGGGGCCATCGCCCGGGACAATCCAGAGTGGCAGTTCGTGCACTGTGCCCTCGTAGGTGACCTTGACCATGGCGCTGCCCAGGACAGTGATAAGCTCTTTGGTGTACGTTCTCAGTTTCATGTGGATGGAGCTCAGGGCTGGTCTGAATGCCTTGTTGCACCAGTCTCTCAAACATCTTTTTACTCAGGATGGATTGGCTAGCGCCAGTGTCCAGTTCCATGGCTACGTGTAAGCCATTCAATTTTATGTTTAGCATTATAGGTGGACATTTCGTCAAAAAATGTGTGCACCCAGTGTACTTCAGCATCTGCGTCCTCTCTCTAAGGCTCAAAATTGCTTTGATCCACCATGGACCGATCTTCCTCTGCCACGTGGTGGTTAGCAGGTTTTGCAGAGCTTGCAGCTTGTCTGCAAGCTCGTTGGAGGTGCCCCATTGTTCCACAGCTCTTGCAAACATACCCTTTGAAGCGGCATGAATAGGCTGAATGGAAGCCTCCACAACGCCCACAAGGTGTGAACTGTCTTGCATTCATCCTTTGTTGGGGACTGAGTCATCTGGGCCACCTGAGGCCTGCTGGCAGTTGCAGACTCGTGGGTTCTGCCCTGTACATTTCTACTCGCAAACACTGTTCCAGTTAATTTATGAACATTGCTAGCACTTGTGTGCTGAGAGATTTGTTTGTTGTTATCACTAGTGGACATAAACGACTGTGCTATCGCAATGGCCTTACTGAGGGTCGGTGTCTCTACAGTCAAACGTTTTCGTAGGATGATCTCGTGGCCAATGCCCAGTACAAAAAATTCTGAGCATTTGCTCCAGGTAGCCATCAAACTCACATTGTCCTGCAGGTCGCCTTAGCTCAGTGATGTAGCTCGCCACTTCCTGACCTTCAGATCACTGGCACGTGTAGAACCGATACCTCGCCATCAGTACGCTCTCCCTCGGGTTAAGATGCTCCCGAACCAGTGTACACAGCTCCTCAGACGACTTATCTGTGGGTTTCACCGGAGCCAGAAGATTCTTCATGAGGCTGTAGGTCGGTGCCCCGCAGACCGTGAGGAGGACCGCTCTCCGTTTTGCAGCGCTTCCTTCTCCGTCCAGCTCGTTGGCTACAAAGTACTGGTCTAGCCAATCGACATAGGCTTCCCAGTCCTCATCCTCCGAGAACTTCTCCAGGATGCCCGCAGTTTCCTGCATCTTTGGATTCGTATTCTCGTCGCCAATTGTTGTGTTCCAAACACAGATGAGACTGCACACAGGGAGGTTAAAGTAACAGTGACCTCAGTCTTTATTAAGGCACTCCAGAGTGAGGAACAGGCCTTAGGGGCCGGCTTATATACAGTGCTCCCAAGGGATGCTGGGATCCCTTGGGACTTCAGGGGATGCACTCCCTGGTGGCGGAACATGGGAGTGCATGCTTTACAGATACACAATAGACAGTTTCTTAACTGATAAGGGAGTGAAGGGTTATGGGGAGCGGGCGGGGAAGTGGAGCTGAGTCCATGATTAGATCAGCCATGATCGTATTGAATGGCGGAGCAGGCTCGAGGGGCCGTATGGCCGACTCCTGCTCCTATTTCTTGTGTTCGTATGGTTGCGACACCGGCGCGAGTTTGGACCATTGCCCGACCCGTCCGCCCCACAGCACGCCTGTGTCTGACCACCTGGGAAATCAGGGCGGTCCAACCATCGGGACAGCGGAGAGTAATGGAATCCGAAAGTAAGTGTGATTGTTTCTTAATGTTTTTTGGGATTTGTGTTGTGGTGGCTTGGGCAAGGTTTTGGGAATGTTTTTGTGGTATCTTTTTGAGGTTTCTCCCCCATAACACCCATCTCGGAGCACTCCCAGCTCTTCAGCTGAGGAGACCTGCGCGAGAACACCAGCGGCAGGTCGGGGCCATAAAAGGAGCAATGGGCGGCCTGGAAGCAGTGTGGAGGTGTGCCACTGCAAGGTACAGTGCGAGCTGGTGTAGGAAGAGGGGACGTCCTCAAGGTCCCGGTCGGTGATTGGAGCGTGGGCAGGTACAGCAGGAGCGGCGAGAGATTGTAGAGGGACGTGATCGGGGCCCAGGAGAGGCGCAAGTTTGGGCCCAGGGTCAGCACGGACCAGCCCACACTGTGCGATATGTGTGCGCACTGGGTCCGTGCAGCAGAGCTGGTCTCCAGTCGTCCTGGTTAACCCTTGCCCCTGGACCGAGACCTCGCTCTGTCAAGCCCCGTGTGGTGGCTGGTGTGCAACGGTCACCCCACGTTAAAACAATCCACCCACAGGCATCTTCCAGCCCTTCAGGATGTAGTTCGGGATCTGGAATATTCGGTCCTTCATTGAAACACCTGGGAACTCATCCCTTTTTGGCGTGGAAGCAAGTCATCCTCGCTTCGCGGGACTGCCTAGATATGATATGCTGATTAGCCTGGGAGTTTCCCATCCTAACGCCCGAACAGAGGTGGACAACGCCTCCCTTAGCACTGCGTCCCCCGACTTGGGGCCCAGCTGCCCCAAACTTACCGACAGAGGCAAACTGCTCCCGGGCGCTAACTTTCCCGCCCCACCGCCGTTATCGCCCCAAAAACAACAAAGTCGAAAATCCATCAAGAATCCTCCACCATCAGAATCCACCGTGAGTAACAGGCCCCCAGCTGGGAATCTGGGAGGGCAGGGCTGAGACAGGAGCTGGGGGCCAGGAGGCGGAGGTTGGAAGTGGGGGAAGGGTTGGGGGAAGAGACACTACAGCCCCATGCCCGAGAGACCTGGGGTCGGCTGCACCAGACGGATTCTTCCTTATCCGAGCCGCACTCTCCCTCCGCAACAGACGTTGCCAGCAGGTGACGGCATGGCAGCTTATTCTGCCTCGTTCCCGACACACTCTCGCTCGTCACAGGTTGCGTCCTGACATGATTAGCCTTCTGCACAACTGCAGAGAGGAGCAGCCAATTGGCAAATCCCCCGAGCTCACTGAACCTCTCAACTGGAGAGAGAGACAGAGAGAGAGAGAGAGAGAGAGACACAGGGAGAGGGAGAGGGACACAGAGAGAGGGACAGAGAGAGAGAGACACACACACAGGGAGAGGGAGAGGGACAGAGAGAGAGGAGCAGAGAGAGAGAGAGACACACACACAGGGAGAGGGAGAGGGACACAGAGAGAGGGACAGAGAGAGAGACGGACAGAGGGACAGAGGGAGAGGGACAGAGAGAGAGGGACAGAGAGAGAGGGACAGAGAGAGACAGAGAGAGAGACACAGAGAGAGAGAGATAGACAGACAGTGAGAGACAGAGAGAGACACACACACACAGGGAGAGGGAGAGGGACAGAGAGAGAGAGACAGAGGGAGAGGGACAGAGGGAGAGGGACAGAGGGAGAGGGACAGAGGGAGAGAGACACACACACAGGGAGAGGGAGAGGGATAGAGAGAGAGGGACAGAGAGAGAATGACAGAGAGAGAGAGAGAGAGAGAGAGAGAGAGACACACACACACAGGGAGAGGGAGAGGGACAGAGGGAGAGGGACAGAGAGAGAGAGGGACAGAGAGAGAGGGACACACACACAGGGAGAGGGAGAGGGATAGAGAGAGAGGGACAGAGAGAGACAGAGGGAGAGGGACAGAGAGAGAGGGACACACACACAGGGAGAGGGAGAGGGATAGAGAGAGAGGGACAGAGAGAGAGAGACAGAGGGAGAGGGACAGAGAGAGAGACAGAGGGACAGAGGGAAAGGGACAGAGAGAGAGAGGGACAGAGAGAGAGGGACAGAGAGAGAGGGACAGAGAGACACAGAGAGAGACACAGAGAGAGAGAGAGACAGACAGACAGACAGTGAGAGACAGAGAGACAGCGAGAGACACACACACACAGGGAGAGGGAGAGGGGGAGAGAGAGAGAGGGACAGAGAGAGAGAGAGAGAGAAAGACACACACAGGGAGAGGGAGAGGGACAGAGAGAGAGAGAGAGAGGGACAGAGAGAGAGAGAGGGACAGAGAGAGAGAGGGAGAGAGAGAGAGAGAGAGAGAGACACACACACAGGGAGAGGGAGAGGGACAGAGGGAGAGGGACAGAGAGAGAGGGACAGAGAGAGAGAGAGACAGACAGACAGAGAGAGAGAGACACACACAGAGGGGTGAGGCCAGGGAGGCTGAACAAATCCCCCGCCCCCTCACCATGGGGGGAAATACAGCACCCAGCACAGTACTGATCCCCTGCAGAATGGGAAGATCCCAGGTTCCAGCCCTCTGCCCCAACCCCTGTGCCCCATTGCCTGATCTCACCCCAGGGCTACCTGCAGATGGCGCTACAATCAGATCCAGTCCCATCAACAGCCTGCTTACGATGCACGACATGGTTCATTAGCCAGCACCTCAGGCACACACATCAAGAATGGCCGTTGAAGGTGCTATATAAATTCAAGTTGTTGTTATTGCTCTTCTTGTTGACTATGATGACTCTCCTGCCAAAGTCATACGACAACTATTTGCATTTGTATAACGCCTTTAACATAGTAAAACGTTGCAAGGTTTCTCACAGGAGCGATTATCAGACAGATTTTGACACTGAGCCACAAAGAGAGATATTAGGGCAGGTGACCAAAAGCTTGGTCAAAAGAGGGAGGTTTTAAGGAGCGTAGAGGTTTCGGGAGGGAGTTCCAGAGCTTAGGGTTCAGGCGACTGAAGGCACGGCCACCGATGGTGGAGCGATGGAAATCACCGGGGGGGGGGGGGGGGGGCAGGGGGAGGGGGGGGATACGCAAGAGGTCAGAATTGGAAGAGTGGAGCGATCTGGAAGGTTGGTGTGGCTGGAGGGGGTTAGAGATAGGGAGGGGTGTAGGGGCTAGAGGTTACAGAGATTGGGAGGGGTGTAGGGACTGGAGGAGGTTACAGAGATAGGGAGGGGTGTCGGGGCTGGAGGAGGTTACAGAGATAGGGAGGGGTGTAGGGGCTGGAGGGGGTTACAGAGATAGGGAGGGGTGTAGGGGCTGGAGGGGGTTACAGAGATAGGGAGGGGTGTAGGGGCTGGAGGAGGTTTCAGAGATTGGGAGGGGTGTAGGGGCTGGAGGAGGTTACAGAGATAGGGAGGGGTGTAGGGGCTGGAGGAGGTTACAGAGATAGGGAGGGGTGTAGGGGCTGGAGGGGGTTACAGAGATAGGGAGGGGTGTAGGGGCTGGAGAGGGTTACAGAGATAGGGAGGGGTGTAGGGGGCTGGAGGAGGTTACAGAGATAGGGAGGGGTGTAGGGGCTGGAGGGGGTTACAGAGATAGGGAGGGGTGTCGGGGCTGGAGGGGGTTACAGAGATAGGGGGGGGTGTAGGGGGCTGGAGGAGGTTACAGAGATAGGGGGGTGTAGGGGCTGGAGGAGGTTACAGAGATAGGGGGGGGTGTAGGGGCTGGAGGAGGTTACAGAGATAGGGAGGGGTGTAGGGGCTGGAGGAGGTTACAGAGATAGGGAGGGGTGTAGGGGCTGGAGGGGGTTACAGAGATAGGGAGGGGTGTAGGGGCTGGAGGAGGTTACAGAGATAGGGAGGGGTGTAGGGGCTGGAGGAGGTTACAGAGATAGGGAGGGGTGTAGGGGCTGGAGGAGGTTACAGAGATAGGGAGGGGTGTAGGGGGCTGGAGGAGGTTACAGAGATAGGGAGGGGTGTAGAGGCTGGAGGAGGTTACAGAGATAGGGAGGGGTGTAGGGGCTGGAGGAGGTTACAGAGATAGGGAGGGGTGTAGGGGGCTGGAGGAGGTTACAGAGATAGGGGGGGCAAGGCAGTGGGGGAATTTTAAAATCTCCATCGCTGCACTATCGGTAGCTGTAGATGCAGGGAGGGTGTTTCCCCCCCCGGGGCTGGGGAGTCGAGAACCAGGGGTCACAGTCTCAGGATAAGGGGTCGGCCATTTAGGACTGAGATGAGGAGGAATTTCTTCACTCAGAGAGTGGCGAATCTTTGGAATTCTCTGCCCCAGAGGGCTGTGGAGGCTCAGTCATTGAGTATATTCAAGGCTGAGATCGATAGATTTTTGGATATTAAGGGATATGGGGATCGGGCAGGAAAGTAGAGTTGAGGTAGAAGATCAGTCATGATCTTATTAAATGGCGGAGCAGGCTCGAGGGGCCGAATGGACGACTCGTGCTCCTGTTTCTTATGTTCTTATGCTCCCCAAACTACACCGACGGTGCTGTCTAAATGCAAGCTGCTGTTGTTAAGTAGGGAGAGGATCAAGCAAGGCCGTGTGGCCCCCATGGTCGAATAGCTCGCCGAAGCTACCCATCCGACATCTCAACCCAGGACAGGTTGAGGTAGCAAAGAGCCCTGGCTCTCTGCGGGCTGCCTTGCAAGACAGGAAAAGAAAAGCATTCGATTTTAGGTGCATTTAGTTAATAATATTTTTTATTTATATGGCATCTTTAACGTAGTAAAATGTCCCAAGACGCTTCACAACATTGTTACAAGACAAACAGATATATTTGACACCGAGCAACAAAATCAGAAATTAAGGCAGGTAACCAAAAGCTTGGTTAAAGAGGTAGATTTTAAAGAGCGTCTTGAAGGAGGAAAGAGAGATAGAGGGGTTTAGGCAGGGAGTTCCAGGCAGCTGAAGGCACGGCCACCGATGGTTGAGCAGTTATAATGAGGAATGTTCAAAAGGCCAGAATTTGGGACCAACAAAGACGCAGATATCTTGTGGGGTCATGAGGCTGAAAAAGATGACAGAGATAGGGAGGGGCAAGGCCATGGAGTGATTTGTAAACAAGAATGAGAATTTTGAAATCAAAGTGTTGTTCAACCGGGAGCCAATGTAGGTCAGCGAGCACCGGGGGTGATGGGTGAGTGGGACTCGGTGTGAGTTAGGACATGGGGCAGTGAGCACAGGGGGTGATAGGTGAGAGGGACTCGGTGCGAGTTTGGACACGGGGCAGTGAGCACAGGGGGTGATGGGTGAGTGGGACTCGGTGTGAGTTAGGACACGGGTCAGTGAGCACACGGGGTGATGGGTGAGCGGGACTCGGTGCGAGTTAGGACACGGGGCATTGAGTACAGGAGGTAATGGGTAAGTGGGACTCTGTGCGAGTTAGGACACGGGTCAGTGAGCACAGGGGTGATGGGTGAGCGGGACTCGGTGCAAGTTAGGACACAGGGCAGCGAGCACAGGGGGTGATGGGTGAGCGGGACTCTGCGCAAGTTAGGACACGGGGACAGCGAGCACAGGGGGTGATGGGTGAGCGGGACTCTGCGCAAGTTAGGACACGGGGACAGCGAGCACAGGGGGTGATGGGTGAGCGGGACTCTGTGCAAGTTAGGACATGGGGCAGCGAGCACAGGGGGTGATGGGTGAGCGGAACTTGGTGCGAGTTAGGACACGGGGCAGCGAGCAAAAGGGGTGATGGGTGAGCGGGACTCGGTGTGAGTTAGGACACGGGGCAGCCGAGTTTTGGATCACCTCTAGTTTACGTGGGGTAGAATGTGGGAGGCCGGCCAGGAGTGCGTTGGAATAGTCAAGTCTGGAGGTAACGGGGGCACGGATGAGGGTTTCAGCAGCAGATGAGCTGAGGCAGGGGGCGGAGACGGGCGATGTTACGGAGGGTGGAAACAGGCGGTTTTAGTTATGCTGCGGGATATGTGGCCGGAAGCTCATTTCAGGGTCAAATATGATACCAAGGTTGCGAGCAATCTGGTTCACCCTCAGATTGATGCTAGGGAGAGGGAGGGAGTCAGTGGTTAGGGAACGCAGTTTGTGGCGGGGACCAAAGCTAGTTCATTTTAAAAGGAGCTGTCTTTTCAGCACCATTGCCGTTTTTCCCAGCGTCGAACAACTTGCCTGGGCGCAAACCCCCCCCAGAATCAGCACTGACCCAGGTTGAAAATAATCAGTAATGAAAATAACTCATGAGTCAGAAGGTTGTGGTTTGAGGCCCCACTCCAGAGATTTGAGCCCCATAATCCTGGCCGACATTCCCAGTGCCAGCACTGAGGGAGCGCCGTACTGTCAGAGGGGCAGTACTGAGGGAGCGCCGCACTGCGCTGTCGGAGAGGCGGTACTGAGGGAGCGCCGTACTGCGCTGTCAGAGGGGCGGTACTGAGGGAGCGCCGTACTGCGCTGACAGAGGGACGGTACTGAGGGAGCGCCGTACTGCGCTGTCAGAGGGGCAGTACTGAGGGAGCACCGTACTGCGCTGTCGGAGGGACGGTACTGAGGGAGCGCCGTACTGCGCTGACGGAAGGGCAGTACTGAGGGAGCGCCGTACTGTGCTGTCAGAGGGGCAGTACTGAGGGAGCACCGTACTGCGCTGTCAGAGGGGCAGTACTGAGGGAGCACCGTACTGCGCTGTCAGAGGGGCAGTACTGAGGGAGCACCGTACTGCGCTGTCGGAGGGATGGTACTTAGGGAGCGCCTTACTGCGCTGACGGAAGGGCAGTACTGAGGGAGCGCCGTACTGCACTGACGGAGGGGCGGTACTGAGGGAGCGCCGTACTGCGCTGACGGAAGGGCAGTACTGAGGGAGCGCCGTACTGCACTGACGGAGGGGCGGTACTGAGGGAGCGCCGTACTGCACTGACGGAGGGGCGGTACTGAGGGAGCGCCGTACTGCACTGACGGAAGGGCGGTACTGAGGGAGCGCCGTACTGCGCTGACGGAGGGGCGGTACTGAGGGAGCGCCGTACTGCACTGACGGAGGGGCGGTACTGAGGGAGCGCCGTACTGCACTGACGGAGGGGCGGTACTGAGGGAGCGCCGTACTGCGCTGACGGAGGGGCGGTACTGAGGGAGCGCCGTACTGCACTGACGGAGGGGCGGTACTGAGGGAGCGCCGTACTGCGCTGACGGAGGGGCGGTACTGAGGGAGCGCCGTACTGCACTGACGGAGGGGCCATCTTTCAGATGAGACGTTAAACAGAGGCCATGTCTGCCCTCTCGGGTGGATGTAAAAGATCCCACGGCACTATTTCGAAGAAGAGCAGGGGGAGTTCTCCCCGGTGTCCGGGGAACAATATTTATCCTTCAACCAACCGAACAAAAAAAAACAGACGATCTGGGTCATTATCACATTACTGTGTGTGGGAGCTTGCTGTGCACAAATTAGCATCTGCCTTCCCCACATTACAAAAGTGACTACACTCCAAATGTACTTCATTGGTTGTACAGCGCTTTGAGATGTCCTGTGGTCGTGAAAGGCACTATATAAATGCTTGTTCCTGCTGTTCAGTGAAGCGATCGCCCAATTGTAATGAGATTTCTTTCTTCTTAATACGCTGTTGTGTTCTAACTTCCGACAGCATTTAGCAAATATTCACCCGCCGCCTCTTCCCTCATCCCCTGCTCCGACCAAGCAGCTGTCAGTAATGGTAGAATGAGATGCGGAGTGATGGAGTGCAGAGAGCTCCTGGGCCCCTCCCCCTATCTCTGCTACCCCCGGATTCCGCAGTCTGCTGTCGACGCAGCCAAGGCTGAGACTGGACAAAGTGCCCTGCGATGATTAGATTAGCGATGAATGATCTGACTTGAGTGCGTGCAGCCTTTGGGGCTGGGAGATTTCAATCGTCGCCAAGACCTCAGTGGCGCAGGCAGAGTTACAGTTACTGTCGCTGTCTGCGGTCCATCTCGGGTTAGGGCACAAATCTCTGAACGCTCTCTCCCTCTCTGCTCGCCTGGTTTTAATTAGATTGGACTAAAGCAACTAATGCCACAGATGCGGTTCATTTTAAATAGATAATCTCAGTACTGCCCCTCCGACAGTGCGGCGCTCCCTCAGTACCGCCCGTCCGACAGTGCAGGGCTCCCACAGTACCACCCCTCCGACAGTGCAGGGCTCCCTCAGTACCGCCCCTCCGACAGTGCAGGGCTCCCTCAGTACTGCCCGTCCGACAGTGCGGCGCTCCCTCAGTACCGCCCCTCCGACAGTGCGGCGCTCCCTCAGTACCGCCCCTCCGACAGTGCGGCGCTCCCTCAGTACCGCCCCTCCGACAGTGCGGCGCTCCCTCAGTACTGCCCCTCCGACAGTGCGGCGCTCCTTCAGTACCGCCCCTCCGACAGTGCGGCGCTCCCTCAGTACTACCCCTCCGACAGTGCGGCGCTCCCTCAGTACTGCCCCTCCGACAGTGCGGCGCTCCCTCAGTACTGCCCCTCCGACAGTGCGGCGCTCCCTCAGTACTGCCCCTCCGACAGTGCGGCGCTCCCTCAGTACTGCCCCTCCGACAGTGCGGCGCTCCCTCAGTACTGCCCCTCCGACAGTGCGGCGCTCCCTCAGTACTGCCCCTCCGACAGTGCGGCGCTCCCTCAGTACTGCCCCTCCGACAGTGCGGCGCTCCCTCAGTACTGCCCCTCCGACAGTGCGGCGCTCCCTCAGTACCGCCCCTCCGACAGTGCGGCACTCCCTCAGTACTGCCCCTCCGACAGTGCGGCGCTCCCTCAGTACCGCCCCTCCGACAGTGCGGCACTCCCTCAGTACCGCCCCTCCGACAGTGCGGCGCTCCCTCAGCACTTCACTGGAATGACAGCCTAGATTTATGCACTCAAATTCCGAGAGTGGGACTTGAACCTACAACCTTCTGACTCAGAGGCGAGTGAGCCACAGCTGACACACAAGAAGAAATTACGGCAGAGCTTGGTCAAAGAGGTCGGTTTTAAGGAGTGTCTTAAAGGAGGAAAGAGAGGTAGAGAGGTGGAAAGGTTTAGGGAGGGAGTTCCAGAGCTTGGGGCCCAGGCAACAGAAGGCACGGCCACCGATGGTGGAGCGATTATAATCAGGGATGCTCAAGAGGGCAGAATTAGAGGAGCGCAGACATCTCGGAGGGGGTTACAGAGATAGGGAGGGGTGTAGTGGCTGGAGGAGGTTACAGAGATAGGGAGGGGTGTCGGGGCTGGAGGAGGTTACAGAGATAGGGAGGGGTGTAGGGGACTGGAGGAGGTTACAGAGATAGGGAGTGGTGTAGGGACTGGAGGAGGTGACAGAGATAGGGAGGAGCGAGGTGGTCATGGAGGGATTTGTAAACAAGGACGGAGAATTTTGAAATTGAGGCTTTACTCAACCAGGAGCCAATGTAGGTCGTCCCAAAGCGCGTCACAGCCAATGAAGTGCGGTCGCTGTTGTAATGCAGGAAACGCAGCCAATTTATGCACAGCAAGCTCCCGCAAACAGCGACGTGATAATGACAAGATCATGTTTTTTTTTTTAAAAAAGAGATGCAGATTGAAGGTTAAATATTGGCCTCAGAACACAAGCGAGAGCTCTCCCTGGCTCTTCAACATAGCTTTTTTTAATTATTCATTCACGGGATGTGGGCGTAGCTGACAAGGCCGGCATTTATTGCCCATCCCTAATTGCCCCTTGAGAAGGTGGTGGTGAGCCGCCTTCTTGAACCGCTGCAGTCCGTGTGGTGAAGGTGCTCCCACAGTGCTGTTAGGGAGGGAGTTCCAGGATTGTGACCCAGCGACGATGGAGGAACGGCCGATATATTCCCAAGTCGGGATGGTGTGTGACTGGGAGGGGAACGTGGAGGGGGTGGTGTTCCCACGCGCCTGCTGCCCTTGTCCCTCGAGGCGGTAGAGGTGGCGGGTTTGGGAGGTGCTGCCGAAGAAGCCTTGGCGAATTGCCGCGGTGCATCTTGTAGACGGTGCACACTGCAGCCACGGTGCGCCGGTGGTGGAGGGAGTGAGTGTTGGAGGTGGTGGGGAGCGTGGCCCATCGAGCGGCCTGCTTTGTCCTGGATGGTGTCGAGCTTCTCGAGTGTTTGTTGGAGCTGCAACTCATCCAGGCAAGTGGGGAGTGTTCCATCACACTCCTGCCTTGTGTCTTGTCGATGGTGGAAAGGCTTTGGGGAGTCGGGAGGTGAGACACTGGCTGCAGAATACCCAGCCTCTGACCCGCTCTTGTGGCCACAGTATTTATGTGGCTGGTCCAGTTAAGTTCCTGGTCAATGGTGACTCCCCAGGATGTGATGGTGGGAGATTCGGCGATACGGCCGTGGAATCTTTCACCGCAACCCAAGAGGGCATTGTCGGAGGTGCTACCTTTCAGATGAGGTGCTAAACCGAGGCCCCATCTGCCCTCGCAGGTGGACACAAAAGATCCCACGGCCACTTTTTCAAAGAAGATTTCTCCCCAGTGTCCTGGGGCCAATATTTATCCCTCAACCAACATCACTGAAAAACAGATTATCGGGTCAGTATCACATGGCTGTTTGTCGGAGCATGTTGTGAGCAAATTGGCTGCAACGTTTCCTCCGTTACAACTACATTGTCTACATTCCTGCATTAACCACTTTGGTAGGAAGAATTGATAAACAAAATATTATTTAAATGAAGAGAGACTACTGAATGCTGCGGTGCAGAGGGACCTGGGGGTCCTTGTTCGCGAAACACAAAAGGTTAGTATGTAGGTACAGCAAGTGATCAGGAAGGCCAATGGTATCTTGGCCTTTACTGCAAAGGGGATGGAGTATAAAAGCAGGGAAGTCTTGCTACAATTATACAGGGTATTGGTGAGGCCACACCTGGAGTACTGCGTGCAGTTTTGGTTTCCATATTTACGAAAGGATATACTTACTTTGGAGGCTGTTCAGAGAAGGTTCACTCGGTTGATTCCGGGGTTGAGGGAGTTGACTTATGAGGAAAGGTTGAGGAGGTTGGGCCTCTACTCATTGGAATTCAGAAGAATGAGAGGTGATCTTATCGAAATGTATAAGATTATGAGGGGGCTATGACAGGGTAGATGCAGAGAGGATGTTTCCCCTCATGGGGGAATCTAGAACTAGGGGGCAGAGTTTCACAATAAGGGGTCGCCCATTTAAAACTGAGATGAGGAGGAATTTCTTCTCTGAGGGTTGTAAATCTGTGGAATTCTCTGCCCCAGAGAGCTGTGGAGGCTGGGACATTGAATATATTTAAGGTGGAGATAGACAGATTTTTGAGCGATAAGGGAGTGAAGGGTTATGGGGAGCGGGCGGGGAAGTGGAGCTGAGTCCATGATCGGATCAGCCATGATCGTATTGAATGGCGGAGCAGGCTCGAGGGGCCGAATGGCTGACTCCTGTTCCCATTTCTTATGTTCTTATGTTCTTTGAAAATAAAGTACTTGGTTGGCTGTGAGGCGCTTCGGGAAGTCTCTCAGTCGTGAAAGGCGCAAATTCTCTCTTTTCTCCTGAACAGACAAAGGATTGCAATAATTGAAGATTTTTTTTTCCATTGCGCCCCCCTTGACTTTGCATAAACAAATTTTGCCCACTTTTGAATCACCAGCAGGCTTTCAATGGGTGCGAGATGGATCCATGGTGGATTGCAGGAAGATATCAATGTACTGGTCAGGTGGGCAGAACAGTGGCAAATGGAATTCAATCCGGAGAAGTGTGAGGTAATGCATCTGGGGAGGGCTAACAAGGCGAGGGAATACACATTAAATGGTAGGACACTGAGAAGTGTAGAGGAACAAAGGGATCTTGGAGTGCATGTCCACAGATCCCTGAAGGTAGCAGGCCAGTGAGATAAGGTGGTTAAGAAGGCATACTTGCATTTATTAGTTGAGGCATGGAATACAAGAGCAAAGGAGGTTATGTTTGAACCGTATAAAATACTGGTTAGGCCGCAGCTGGAGTACTGCGTGCAGTTCTGGTCACCACATTACAGGAAGGATGTGATTGCACTGGAGAGGGTGCAGAGATGTTGGCTGGATGGGAGAATTTTGGCTATGAGGAAAGATTGGAGATGCTGGGTCTGTTTTCTTTGGAACAGAGGAGGCGGAGGGGAGACCTGATTGAGGTGTATAATATTATGAGAGGTCTGGATAGAGTGGATGGGAAGGACCTGTTAACTTTGGCAGAGGGGTCAACAACCAGAGGGCATAGATTTAAAGCAATTGGGGGGAGGTTTAAAGGGGATTTGAGGGGAAATTTCTTCACCCAGTGGGGGTCTGGGGCGGAACTCACTGCCTGAAAGGGTGGTAGAAGCAGAAACCCTCACCACATTTAAAAAATACTTGGATGTGCACTTGAAATGCCGTGACCTACAGGGCTACGGAACAAGAGCTGGAAAGTGGGATTAGTCTGGATAGCTCTTGGTCGGCTGGCATGGACAAAATGGGCCAAAATGGCCTCCTTCCATGTTGTAAATGTCTCATCATAGGTAGTCCCTCGGAATCGAGGAAGATTTGCATCCACGCTAAAAATGAGTTCTTAGGTGGCTGAACAGCCCAATACGGGAACCACAGTCCCTGTCACAGGCGGGACAGATAGTCGTTGAGGGAAGGGGAGGGTGGGACTGGTTTGCCGCACGCTCCTTCCGCTGCCTGCGCTTGGTTTCTGCATGCTCTCGGCGACGAGACTCGAGGTGCTCAGCGCCCTCCCGGATGCACTTCCTCCACTTAGGGCGGACTGGTCTTTGGGCCAGGGACTCCCAGGTGTCGGTGGGGATGTTGCACTTTATCAGGGAGGCTTTGAGGGTGGTCCCTGTAACGTTTCCTCTGCCCACCTTTGGCTCGTTTGCCGTGAAGGAGCTCAGAGTCGAGCACTTGCTTTGGGAGTTTCGTGTCTGGGGCATGTGGACAATGTGGCCCTGCCCAGCGGAGCTGGTCGAGTGTGGTCAGTGCTTCGATGCTGGGGATGTTGGGCCTGGTCGAGGACGCTAACGTTGGTGCGTCTGTCCTCCCAGGGGATTTGCAGGATCTTGCGGAGACAGCGTTGGTGGTATTTCTCCAGCGACTTGAGGTGTCTACTGTACATGGTCCATGGCTCTGAGCCATACAGCTGTCGATGATTCTATGGACAGGGGTTCAAAGCCTAAATACGAGCCACCCACTGTCTCCCCTCACCCACCCCATCATCCACCCCTCCCCTGCCCAACGCAGTCTGCACAACAATGGAAGCTTCTCCGTTTAATTAAATTAATTGCCGAGCAGGACACAGTAGCGGATATTAAATCTGCAGTTAATCCGAAGTCGGCAAGCCTGAACATAATGCTATCAGCTACTCTTAACTTGAAAGGCTGACGAACAAGCCTGTATTATTAATTTCATCCGCTCTGATAGGATAGTCGCTTAGCTGGATTTATCCTGCAAGGGCTCGGTGTGCCTGCTCTCACTTCGAGCGGGCATAACATAAGAAATCGGAGCAGGAGTCAGCCATTCGGCCCCTCGAGCCTGCTCCACCATTCAATCAGATCATGGCGAATCTGATCAAGGACTCAGCTCCACTTCCCTGCCCGCTCCCCATAAACCTCGACTCGCTTATCGTTCAAAAATCTGTCTATCTCCGCCTTAAATATATTCAATGTCCCAGAATCCACAGCTCTCTGGGGAGGAGAATTCCACAGATTTACAACCCTCTGAGAGAAGAAATTCCTCCTCATCTCCGACAGACCGGGTGTCGATGGCATTCACATTTCTGTGTGCTCTCTCTCTCTCTCTCGGGAAGAGGAATACTCCAAGGGACCAAGGGATGAGTGATCAGCAGGTTAACATAGGAACAGGAAGAGGCCATTCAGCCCCTCGAGCCTGTTACATTAGGAACAGGAGGAGGCCGTTCAGCCCCTCGAGCCTGTTACATTAGGAACAGGAGGAGACCATTCAGCCCCTCGAGCCTGTTACATTAGGAACAGGAGGAGGCCATTCAGCCCCTCGAGCCTGTTACATTAGGACCAGGAGGAGACCATTCAGCCCCTCAAGCCTGTTACATTAGGAACAGGAGGAGGTCGTTCAGCCTCTCGAGTCTGTTACATTAGGAACAGGAGGAGACCATTCAGCCCCTCGAGCCTGTTACATTAGGAACAGGAGTAGGTCGTTCAGCCTCTCGAGTCTGTTACATTAGGAACAGGAGGGGGCCATTCAGCCCCTCGAGTCTGTTACATTAGGAACAGGAGGGGGCCATTCAGCCCCTCGAGCCTGTTACATTAGGAACAGGAGGAGGTCGTTCAGCCCCTCGAGCCTGTTACATTAGGAACAGGAAGAGGCCATTCAGCCCCTCGAGCCTGTTACATTAGGAACAGGAGGAGGCCGTTCAGCCCCTCGAGCCTGTAACATTAGGAACAGGAAGAGGCCATTCAGCCCCTCGAGCCTGTTACATTAGGAACAGGAGGAGGCCCATTCAGCCCCTCGAGCCTGTTATATTAGGAACAGGAGGAGGCCATTCAGCCCCTCGAGCATGTTATAGTAGGAACAGGAGGAGGCCGTTCAGCCCCTCGAGCCTGTTATATTAGGAACAGGAGGAGACCATTCAGCCTCTCGAGCCTGTTACATTAGGAACAGGAGGAGGCCGTTCAGCCCCTCGAGCCTGTTACATTAGGAACAGGAGGATGCCATTCAGCCCCTCGAGCCTGTTACATTAGGAACAGGAGGAGGCGATTCAGCCCCTCGAGCCTGTTACATTAGGAACAGGAGGAGGCCATTCAGCCCCTCGAGCCTGTTACATTAGGAACAGGAGGAGACCATTCAGCCCCTCGAGCCTGTTACATTAGGAACAGGAGGAGGCCGTTCAGCCCCTCGAGCCTGTTACATTAGGAACAGGAGGAGGCCATTCAGCCCCTCGAGCCTGTTACATTAGGAACAGGAGGCCATTCAGCCCCTCGAGCCTGTTACATTAGGAACAGGATGAGACCATTCAGCCCCTCGAGCCTGTTACATTAGGAACAGGATGAGACCATTCAGCCCCTCGAGTCTGTTCCCCCATTCAACTAGATCAGGGGTGATCTGTATTTCAACCCATCTTGGTTCCATAATCCTTAATACTGTTACCCAACAAAAATCTATCGGTCTCAATGTTTGAATTTTTCAATTGACTCCAAGCCTCAACAGCTTTTTTACACTCCCCTTTGTGTGAAGAAATACTTCGTGACATCGCCCCGAACAGCCTGGTTCTAATTTTACGGTTAAGCTTCCTTGTACTGGGCTGCCCCCCACGAGAGGAAATGATTTCTTTCTATCGACCAGGTCAACTCCTTTAATCATCTCAAACACCTCGATCACATCACCCCTTCATCTTCCATACGTGTGTGTGTGTGAATCAGTGTGTGCGTCAATGCGTGTGCACGTGACTGCGTGTGCGTTAATGCGAGAGCGCGAGTGAGCACGCGCATGTGCGTGTGTACCTGAGAGTGGGAGAGTGAGATACACCAATGAGCTTTATATTGGAATTATGACCCATCCAACAGACCACCAAGGCTCCAACTGCCCCCAGATATCGGCCGTGGCTCAGGAAGTAGCTCTCTCTCGCTCGTCTTGGCATCAGAATTTCACGCATTCAGGGCCCTCTCCAGAGACCCGGGCCCCATAATCCAGGCTGACACTGCAAGTGCCAGTACTGAGGGAGCGCCGCGCTGCGCTGTCGGAGGGGTCAGTACCGAGTGAGCGCCGCACTGCGCTGTCGGAGGGGCAGTGCTGAGGGAGCGCCGCGCTGTCGGAGGGGCGACGCTGAGGGAGCGCCGCGCTGCGCTGTCGGAGGGGCAGTGCTGAGGGAGCGCCGCGCTGTCGGAGGGGCGACGCTGAGGGAGCGCCGCGCTGCGATGTCGGAGGGGCAGTGCTGAGGGAGCGCCGCACTGTCGGAGGGGCAACGGTGAGGGAGCGCCACGCTGCGCAGTTGGAGGGGCAGTGCTGAGGGAGCGCCGCGCTGTCGGAGGGGCGGTACTGAGTGAGCGCCGCACTGCACTGTCGGAGGGGCAGTACTGAGGGAGCGCCGCGCTGCGCTGTTGGAGGGGCAGTGCTGAGGGAGCGCCGCACTGTCGGAGGGGCGACGCTGAGGGAGCGCCGCACTGCGCTGTCGGAGGGGCAGTGCTGAGGGAGCGCCGCACTGTCGGAGGGGCGACGCTGAGGGAGCGCCGCACTGCGCTGTTGGAGGGGCAGTGCTGAGGGAGCGCCGCACTGTCGGAGGGGCGACGCTGAGGGAGCGCCGCGCTGCACTGTCGGAGGGGCGACGCTGAGGGAGCGCCGCGCTGTCGGAGGGGCGACGCTGAGGGAGCGCCGCGCTGCGCTGTTGGAGGGGCAGTGCTGAGGGAGCGCTGCGCTGTCGGAGGGGCGACGCTGAGGGAGCGCCGCGCTGCGCTGTCGGAGGGGCGACGCTGAGGGAGCGCCGCGCTGCGCTGTCGGAGGGGCAACGCTGAGGGAGCGCCGCGCTGTCGGAGGGGCGACGCTGAGGGAGCGCCGCGCTGCGCTGTCGGAGGGGCAGTGCTGAGGGAGCGCCGCGCTGTCGGAGGGTCGACGCTGAGGGAGCGCCGCACTGCGCTGTTGGAGGGGCAGTGCTGAGGGAGCGCCGCGCTGTCGGAGGGGCAGTGCTGAGGGAGCGCCGCGCTGTCGGAGGGGCAGTACTGAGGAAGCGCCGCACTGTCGGAGGGGCGGTGCTGAGGGAGCGCCGCGCTGTCGGAGGGGCGGTGCTGAGGGAGCGCCGCGCTGTCGGAGGGGCGGTACTGAGTGAGCGCCGCACTGCGCTGTCGGAGGGGCAGCGCTGAGGGAGCGCCGCGCTGTCGGAGGGGCGGCGCTGAGGGAGCGCCGCGCTGTCGGAGGGGCGGTCTTACAGATGAAACATGGTGGGTGAACGGTGCCTCGGTTTAAGTGGACATAAAAGATCCGATGGCCAGTACTCGAAGAGGAGCAGAGGGGAGTTCTCCCCGGTGTCCTGGGGGCCAACATTTATCACTCAACCAACATCGCAAAAAACAGATGATCTGGGTCATTGATCACATTGCTGTTTGTGGGAGCTTGCTGTGCGCAAATTGATTGCCGCTTTTCCTGCATTGCAACAGTGAGTACACTACAAAAAGTACTTCATCGACTGAGAAGCGATTGTCGTTATTTTACCTATCCGGAGAGAATAGATGTGTTTTCGCTATACTGTCAGTCCCGACCATTAATTTAGCACCTCAATAAGATGATCACATGGATGCGAGGTTTATATAATTTTTTTCAGACCCAGGATGAATTGAGTTGGCCATTAAAAAAAAGCATACGGGATCCTAGGCTTTGTAAACAAAAGCTAGGAAGTTAAGCTAAACCCTGTATAAATCACCGGTTCGGCCCCAGCTGGGGTATTGTGTCCAGTTCTGGACACCGCACTTTAGGGAGGGTGTGAAGGGCCTGGGAGAGGGTGCAGAGGGAGATTGACCAGAATGGTCCCGGGGGGATGAGGGACTTCAGTGACGTGGGGAGACTGGAGAAGCTGGGGTTGTTCTCCTTGGAGCAGAGAAGGTTAAGGGGGAGATTTAATAGAGGGGTTCAGAATCAGGAGGGGTTTTGATGGAGTAGATCGGGGAGAAACTGTTCCCCGGGGGCAGGAGGGTGGGGTAACCAGAGGGACACAGATTGACGATAATCGGCGATGGAACCAGAGGGGGAGATGGGGAGAATGTGTTTACGCAGCGAGTTGTTGTGATCGGGAATGCGCTGCCTGAAAGGGCGGTGGGAGCCGATTCAATCGTGACTTTCAAACCGGGAATTGGGTAAATACTGGAAGGGGAAAAATTCACAGGGCTGTGGGGGAAAGGGCAGGGGGGGGAGTGGGACTGATTGGGTCGCTCTGTCACAGAGCCGGCACAGCACAGGCAACAATGGGCCCAATGGGATCCTCCTGTGCTGTATCATTCTATCGCTCTCTGCTGTGCATTTCCTGCAGTTTCTGTGTTGCGTTTGTTAACAAGCATAAAATATATTCTCTAATTCTCTTTGAGCAGTGGGAGTTTAGAGCACAAAGCTCTCCACAGCAGGTCACTTAGCAATAATGGCCTCTCGACAATCAATGGAGTGAAATTAATTTCACATGCACCGCAATCGAAGTGCTATTGTTCCCCCATCAAACTGCTCCGGGGGCCACAGTTCCAAGGTGAGGCACTTGTGTCGGTTGTTGATCCGGTGACCCCGCCGGGTACAGAGACTGCAGCATTCTGGATGCCATTCCCGAGTCTGTGCTGATCACAGTGTGGAACATGGGTACAGCACCACCTCCAACACTCACTCCCTCCACCACCGGCGCACCGTGGCTGCAGTGTGCACCGTCTACAAGATGCACCGCGGCAACTCGCCAAGGCTTCTTTGGCAGCACCTGCCAAACCCGCCACCTCTACCCGCCTCGAAGGACAAGGGCAGCAGGTCCATGGGAACACCACCAATTCCACGTTCCCCTCTCAACAAGGGCAGACATTGACGACGAGATCCAACACCGCCTCCAGTGCGCCAGTGCAGCCTTCGGCCGCCTGAGGAAAAGAGTGTTTGAAGACCAGGCCCTCAAATCCACCACCAAGCTCATGGTCTACAGGGCTGTAGTGATACCCGCCCTCCTGTATGGCTCAGAGACATGGACCATGTACAGTAGGCACCTCAAGTTGCTGGAGAAATACCACCAACGATGTCTCCACAAGATCCTGCAAATCCCCTGGGAGGACAGACGCACCAACATTAGCATCCTCGACCAGGCCAACATCCCCAGCATCGAAGCACTGACCACACTCGACCAGCTCCGCTGGGCAGGGCCACATTGTCCGCATGCCCCAGACACGAGACTCCCAAAGCAAGCGCTCTACTCGGAACTCCTTCACGGGCAAACGAGCCAAAGGTGGGGCAGAGGAAACGATACAAGGACCACCCTCAAAGCCTCCCTGATAAAGTGCAACATCCCGACACCTGGGAGTCCCTGGCCAAAGACCAGTCCGCCCGAAGTGGAGGAAGTGCATCCGGGAGGGTGCTGAGCACCTCGAGTCTCGTCGCCGAGAGCGTGCAGAAACCAAGCGCAGGCAGCGGAAGGAGCGTGCGGCAAACCTGTCCCACCCTCCCCTTCCCTCAACGTCTATCTGTCCCACCTGTGACAGGGACTGTGGTTCCCGTATTGGACTGTTCAGCCACCTAAGGACTCATTTTTAGAGTGGAAGCAAGTCTTCCTCGATTCCGAGGGACTGCCTATGATGATCTTTGCTAAAGAATTCATAGCAACACTTTGCTATTAAGAACTAGCTGGCTTATTAGCAAAGGTTTAACAATCACACTACACATTACCAGTTTATCCACCAGGCTCACAACCACCTGCCCCGTCGTGAATCCCCCGAACCCAAATGGCTGGGGTTTTATTGAGGGGCACCAAAAGCAACAAATTAAACAAACTAAGCTTTTAACATTAATAGATCAAATTATAATTCTGTTCCCGGGGGTGATGATGCACTCCAGTCCCTCCGGCGCCCACCTCTCGCGGAAGGCCGCGAGCGTACCGGTGGACACTGTGTGCTCCATCTCCAGGGACACCCTGGCTCAGATGTAACCGCGGAAGAGAGGCAGGCAGTCAGGGCTGAACGACCCCCTCGACCGCCCGCTGCCTGGACCGGCTGATGGCCCCCTTGGCTATGCCCAGGAGCAGTCCTACGAGGAGGCCCTCGGACCTGCCCGCTCCCCTCCGCACAGGGTGCCCAAAGATCAGGAGTGTGGGACTGACGTGCAGCCAGAATTTGAGGAGCAGCCCCTTCAAATATTGGAAGAGGGGCTGCAACCTCACACACCGAACATACACGTGGAACACGGACTCCTCCAGACCGCAGAAATTGCAGGCGGCATGGGAGTCCGTGAACCGACTTAAAAAACGATTGCAGGGGACTGCCCCGTGCACCACCCTCCAGGCCAAGTCCCCAATAAATAACGGGAGGACTCCCGCGTAGAGAGCACTCCATCGGGGACCCCCCGCCTCCTCCGGACAGCAAGATGGTGTGCCATGGCGTGTCCGGACGGCAGACGAGGATGGCAACGTGGAGAGTGTGCAGGAGCAGCCCGTACAGGAAACCCCTCCCTCCGTGCGCAGAACTGAAAGGCACGGAAGGGATTTCCCGGAGGGGGCTCAAGTTGTGAGGCGCCGGCTCCCAAGGGAGGTTTCGAGGCTTGGCGGCGATGAGGAATTCCATCCGGACGGGGATCGCCCCACGTGCTTGAGCCTCCTCGACACATCTAACGGAGTCAGGGTCCAGTGCCGTATTGAGCGACCCGATGGCATTGGCCGCATGTCGGCTCAGGATAGGCGCCGTGCCAACTCTTCCGGTGCCATCCAGCCCGCCCCTCCGCCATCGAGCAGGTCCCTGACCCTGGTCACCTTGCCAACCACAGCCCTCTCGTCCGTCTGCCACCTTAAACCGCGCTCGTGGAGGTACGGATTGCAACAACAACAGCTCTACTCACATTATACCCTCCAAGTCCACGACTTGGAAATTTATCAGCCTTTCCTTCATCGTCGCTGGGTCACAATCCTGGAACTCCCTCCCTAACAGCACTGTGGGAGCACCTTCACCACACGGACTGCAGCGGTTCAAGGCGGCGGCTCACCACCACCTTCTCGAGGGGCAATTAGGGGGATGGGCCTGAACCACAACCTTTTGACTCAGAGGCGAGAGAGAGGGCGCTCCCCACTGAATTCACACCAAGAGGTGTGTGTTTCTATTAATTTTGTTCAGTGGATAGCCCTTGCTGTTGCTCTGTATAAGCTGGAAGATACGATGCTTTATGATGACAGGAGTATGAGAACATAAGAAGTAGGAGCAGGAGTAGACCATACAGCCCCTCGAGCCTGCTCCGCCATTTAATACGATCATGGCTGATCTGGTCATGGACTCAGGTCCACTTCCCTGCCCACTCCCCATAACCCCTTATCATTTAAGAAACTGTCTATTTCTGTCTGAAATTTATTCAATGTCCCAGCCTCCACAGCTCTCTGAGGCAGCGAATTCCACAGATTTACAACCCACTAAGGGAAGAAATTCCTCCTCATCTCAGTTTTAAATGGACGGCCCCTTATTCTAAGATCATGCTCCCTAGTTCTAGTCTCTCCCATCAGTGGAAACATCCTCTCTGCATCCACCTTGTCGAGCCCCCTCATAATCTTATACGTTTCGATAAGATCACCTCTCATTCTTCTGAATTCCAATGAGTAGAGGCCCAACCTCCTCAACCTTTCCTCATAAGTCAACCCCCTCATCCCTGGAATAAACCTAGTGAACCTTCTCTGAACTGCCTCCAGTATATCCTTTCGTAAATATGGAAACCAAAACTACATGCAGTATTCCAGGTGTGGCCTCACCAATACCTTATATAGCTGTGGCAAGACTTCACTGCTTTTATACTCCATCCCCTTTGCAATAAAGGCCAAGATACCATTGGCCTTCCTGATCACTTGCTGTACCTGCATACTAACCTTTTGTGTTTCATGTACAAGTACCCCCAGGTCCCGCTGTACTGCGGCACTTTGCAATCTTTCTCCATTTAAATAATAACTTGCTCTTTGATTTTTTTTCTGCCAAAGTGCATGACCTCACACTTTCCGACATTATACTCCATTTGCCAAATTTTTCAGTTAGCCTGGCTATGTCCTTTTGCAGATTTTGTGTGTCCTCCCATCTTTGTAGCATCAGCAAACTTGGCAACGTTGCACTCAGTCCCTTCTTCCAAGTTGTTAATATAGATTGTAAATAGTTGGGGTCCCAGCACTGATCCCTGCAGCACCCTATGTATCACACAATCCTACTTCACAAACAGCAGTTAACCACTGCTTGAGTTCAGGTAACCACTTGCATTTATATAGCGCCCTTAATGTAGTAAAACGTTCCAAGGTGCTTCACAGGAGCAATTATCAAATCAAAAGTTGACCCCGAGCCACAGAAGGAGATATTAGGGACAGATGACCAAAAGCTTGGTCAAAGAGGTCGCTTTTTAAGGAGCGTCTTAAAAGGAGAAGGGAGCGAGGCAGAGAGGTTTAGGGAGCGAATTCTGGAGTTTGGGGGCCCAGGCAGCTGAAGGCACAGCCGCCAATGGTGGAGACCAGAATTGGAGGAGCGCAGAGATCTCAGAGGGTTGGAGGGGCTGGAGGAGGTTGCAGCGATAGAGACGGGTGTAGGGGCTGGAGGAGGTTACAGAAATAGGGAGGGGTGTAGGGGCTGGAGGAGGTTACAGAAATAGGGAGGGGTGTAGGAGGTTACAGTGATGGGTAGGGGTGTAGGGGCTGGAGGAGGTTACAGAGATCGGGAGGGGTGTAGGGGCTGGAGGAAGTTACAGAGATAGGGAGAGGTGTAGGGGCTGGAGAAGGTTACAGCGATAGGGAGGGGTGTAGGGGCTGGAAGAGGTTACAGAAATAGGGAGGGGTGTAGGGGCTGGAGGAGGTTATAGAAATAGGGAGGGGTTTAGGAGGTTACAGAGATAGGGAGGGGTTGTTGGGGCTGGAGGAGGTTAGAGATAGGGAGGGATTGTAGGGGTTGGAGGAGATTTCAGAGATAGAGATGAGGAGTAGACGAGGTGAGATTCTAACATGGGGATGAGAATATTAAATCTCGCGGAGATGGTGGACTGGGAGCAAATGCAGGTCAGTGAGCACAGGAGGCAGGGTGGAGGGTGTGGGGTGTGATGAGTGTAAGGTGTACCCAAATTTCCTGCGAATCTCATTTTACCAAAGGTGATTTTTTTTTTTAAAAAAGACCATATCTGGACACTGGCCGAATGAACCTTTGATAAGAAATTGGTTAAAACACTGATACTCAAAGAAACTGCTGGAATAGCAATGAAGCGATTGAAGATGATATCTGTGTGTGAAAGTTTCCAGAGACCTAGGACTGTGAGCTTTCAGTTATCGGCTTTCGTTTAGTACACTATTGCTGTCAGCTTAATAAATCTTGATCCATTGCACAAAACATACTGACTGCTGCCGTTTGTCCAAGAACCCTTAAAAAGTTCCACGGGGGCGTATCGTGCCTCCGCCCGTATCTCGCCCTCGCCCAAAACCCCGCCACCTTTCAGGCCGTGCGTGCGTTCGATTCCTGGCCCTCGCCCCGGGGGAAATTCTCGCCTGCACTGCGAGCAATGCCACGGGATATCTGCCAGCGCTGCGCTGCTCGAGAGGGCTGCAGCAGCAGGTTTGACAGTAACTTTCAGGAGAAAGGGAATACTTGAAACGGAAAAACTTGCAGGGGCTATGGGCAGGGGAGGGGGGGGGGTGGTGTGGGGGGGGGGTGGGGAAGAGAGAGAACGTGGGGCTAATTGGATAGCTCTACCAAAGAGCTGACACAGGCACGATGAGCCAAGTGGCCTCCTTCTGTGCTGTAAGTGATTCTATATAGAATTCCCGGTTAAGCAACGCCTCGATTTCAAAATTCTGATCTTTGATTACAAATCCCTCCATGGCTTCCTCGCCCCCCACTATCTCTAATCTCCTCCAGCCCCCAACACCCCTCCCTATCTCTGTAACCTCCTCCAGCCCCTACATCCCTCCCTATCTCTAATCTCCTCCAGCCCCCTACACCCCTCCCTATCTCTAACCTCCTCCAGCCCCTACATCCCTCCCTATCTCTAATCTCCTCCAGCCCCCTACACCGCTCCCTATCTCTGTAACCCCCTCCAGCCCCTCCCTATCTCTGTAACCTCCTCCAGCCCCTACATCCCTCCCTATCTCTAATCTCCTCCAGCCCCCAACACCCCTCCCTATCTCTGTAACCTCCTCCAGCCCCTACATCCCTCCCTATCTCTAATCTCCTCCAGCCCCTACACCGCTCCCTATCTCTGTAACCCCCTCCAGCCCCTCCCTATCTCTGTAACCTCCTCCAGCCCCTACATCCCTCCCTATCTCTAATCTCCTCCAGCCCCCAACACCCCTCCCTATCTCTGTAACCTCCTCCAGCCCCTACATCCCTCCCTATCTCTAATCTCCTCCAGCCCCCTACACCGCTCCCTATCTCTGTAACCCCCTCCAGCCCCTCCCTATCTCTGTAACCACCTCCAGCCCCTACACCCCTCCCTATCTTTGTAACCACCTCCAGCCCCTACACCCCTCCTTATCTTTGTAACCCCCTCCAGCCCCTACACCCCTCCCTATCTTTGTAACCACCTCCAACCCCTACACCCCTCCCTATCTCTAATCTCCTTCAGCCCCACAACCCTCCCAATCGAGATGTCTGCGTTCCTCTAATTCTGCCCTCTTGAGCATCCCTGATTATAAATCGCTCCACCATCGGTGGCCATGCCTTCTGTTGCCTGGGCCCCAAGCTCTGGAACTCCCTCCCTAAAACCTATCCACCTCTCTTTCCTCCTTCAAGTCGTTCCTTAAAACCTCCCGTTTTGACCAACACCGGCGCTAATTTCTACTTCTACTGATTTGACTCAGTTTCAATTTTTAAAAATCTCATAGTGCTCCTGTGAAACGCTTGGGACGTTTCACTATGTTAAAGGCGCTATATAAATACAAGTTGTTGTTGTGACCAGGATCACATCGGCCATGATCTCATTGAATGGCGGAGCAGGCTCGAGGGGCCAAATGGTCGATTCCGACTCCAATTTCTTATGTCCTTAAAGATGCTGTATATCGATACATAAAGATGCTATATGTTGTTATTGGTGAAATCTGGGGTGGAAATAATATCTGGCAGATCTAGCAGTTGGAAGGACAGACTGGAAAGGGTAGTAATGGTGCCTATTTGGTTGGTGGTCTGTTGGAACTGGGGATGGTGCTGGGGGGGGGGGGGTGCTTGTGAAGGCTGCAGGTTCGACTCCCAGGGCAACTCGCTGAGGGGGAGGGAATGGATGAGCAAATAAAAGACTGGGTCGCCTGCAGTTCAAGGAGGGAGAGAAAGAGACAGAGAGAGAGGGCCTGATGAGCAGCACATCACTGCAGGTATGGAAAGCCCTGCTGCATCCGGAGAGGTGTACTGCAGTGCGCATGTTGTTGCTAGAGGAGGGATCAATTAGGAGAGAGAGAGAGAGGGGGGGAAGAGTATGGGGAAGAAGAGGCTGGATCCAATGTCACCCTGACACAGAGACACAGACAGACCCGGTCCCTTCTGCGCACCAACCAACAAAATCCCTTTGGCACCTGCAGATATACATCTATTCAAACACCTTGAAACAGACACACTTTGAAATTGAGAGTTATATTCAAGTGTCTGAACATCGACACATGCACTTGAATGAATGCGTCTTATATCTGTACTGGATCTCTTTAAAAAAAAAAGGAATCCAACCCAGTCTCCAAATAAAACAGCTTAAAATTCAGCCCTTTTTCCGTTGCAAAATCGAAAAAAAATCATAATTTTCAGATACTTGGAAGACACAAATGCACGTTTTGAGTGTGTGTGTGTGTGTTGGCGAAGAGCGTGTTATAATGTCACCGTGTTGGTGAGAGAGACACACAGTAAGCTAACGCCCTAGAATGAGAGAAATCTATTCTCCCCTCCCCTTCCCTCCCCATAAAACCGCTCTCTTCTCACACCAAAGGACAATCTTAAAATAAAATCGATTGAAATAAAAGCTATTGCTAAATCTCCACGAGAGGGGCAAAAATCTTAAAGACTTGCGAAAGTTTATTTTTTTTTAAATAAATAGGAAACTTTAAAATTGTCCCTTTGTTCCCACCCTGACCTGATCGGAAGCCGAAGTAAACATGGTTTACAATTTCACAAATCTTGAAGCAGAATTTAAAGAAAAGATGGGGAATAGGAGGGGCATATATATTGTTGATGAAATTTCTATCAAAGTGCACCTGAATGTGTGGCTTGTTAAAATCCTGGGCTGGACAGGTAGTGCACACACACACACCGAATGATTTAAAAATATTTGTTTTTTTTTAAAGGAGTTTCTGCATGGCGGGGTTTTCCACACCTCCGAGGTAACGACATAAATATATATTTAAACAGTTAAGGAAAAGATGTTTCAACGCATTGCGGAAAACCGGTGATTTTAATAGTTTATTGCAAAAGGTTTTTCTTCAAACATTGTGTGGTTTACGATTTTAACCAAGTGTTGGTGGGAGTTAGTTAGTATCCCAGCACAACCAGTGTGTCAAATGTGCAAACAGCCAGATTAAAAAGGTGACTAGTCTTAGCACTATCCCTGTGTCCCTTAGCAACATTGGAGACAGTCAGCAAGATCCTTTCTGAAATAGACACAGATCTATTTATTCAATACACACACTAGCATATAAAACATACCATTGCAAATAAACACAATATGCTTTTATCCCACCCCCTCCAAGATCAATAAAGACAGTTTCCCCCTCCCCCCCGGGTTGGAAGATTATTGTTACAGAGACAGATTTTAAAGAATAACACTTACCGCAATCGCTACCGTGTCGTCGTTTTGAAATTTCGGGAGGAATTTGTCACCTCTGATTATTTCCGAGTGGTTCAGCGGGCGGAACCTGCACATCACTTTGATGTTGCATTCGGTCAATTGCTCCGTCATGTTGGTGGGCCGGGGGAGGAGGGGGGCGCGATGGCAAGAAAGCAGAAAGAGAGAGACTCTCAGAGCAGTGCAAGTGTGACAGACCCCGCTTGCACCTTACTGCATGTCCTGAATGCCCCTGCTCTGCAGTGCTCAGAGACCTCAACCCACCCCCCTCCTCTCCTTCAAAACAAAAACACGAATCAATCCTCTGGGAATGACAGAATATTTGCAATCTATTGATTAGAACCTATTCCTACAATTAATTAATTAAGCAAATTAAATAAAGGAAGAAAGACTCTTCCATTTTTTTTGCCAGCTATGCAAAATTGCATGATATATATATACACACACAAATTCTTCCCAGTATCTTGCACAGCCTCCCTCTGCCTGACACAAGCCCACTTTCCCTGTGTATCATTCTCAGCTGATGTGACAAGGTTCCCGCCCCCCTGCATGGCGCCCATTGGCCGGGCTCACGCCCAGCACCCGGCTTTGGTTGGATGGCCCCGCACGTCAATCACAAGCCAACAACAACCAAACAATGGAGGTGGACTCTGCGCAGGCGCGGGGGTCAGGCCCCCGCCCCGCAATGCATCTTGAGACCACTTAGAGCAGGAGGAGGCCACTTGGCCCCTCGAGCCTGTTCCCCCCATTCAATAAGTTCATGGGCTGATCTACCTCAACTCCACCGTCCCGCACTATCCCTGTGTCCCTTAGTTGCCAAAAATTTATCCACCTCTGTCTTGAATATGTTGAATAGAGCCTTTGTTGCCTCTAGACTTGACTATTCCAACGCACTCCTGGCCGGCCTCCCACATTCTACCCGACGTAAACTAGAGGTCATCCAAAACTCGGCTGCCCCCGTGTCCTAACTCGCACCGAGTCCCGCTCACCCATCACCCCCTGTGCTCACTGCCCCCGTGTCCTAACTCGCACCGAGTCCCGCTCACCCATCACCCCCTGTGCTCACTGCCCCGTGTCCAAAATTGCATTGAGTCCCACTCACCCATCACCCCCTGTGCTCGCAGCCCCGTGTCCAAAATCGCATTGAATGCCGCTCACCCATCACCCCCTGTGCTCGCTGACCCCGTGTCCTAACTCACACCGAGTCCCGCTCACTCATCACCCCGTGCTCACTGCCCCGTGTCCTAACTCACACCCAGTCCCGCTCACCCATCACCCCCTGTGCTCGCTGACCCCGTGTCCTAACTCACACCGAGTCCCGCTCACCCATCACCCCCTGTGCTCGCTGACCCCGTGTCCCTAACTTGCACCGAGTCACACTCACCCATCACCCCCTGTGCTCGCTGACCCCGTGTCCTAACTCGCACCCAGTCCCACTCACCCATCACCCCCTGTGCTCACTGCCCCATGTCCTAACTCGCACCGAGTCCCGCTCACCCATCACCCCCCTGTGCTTGCTGCCCCGTGTCCAAAATCGCATTGAGTCCCGCTCACCCATCACCCTCTGTGCTCGCTGACCCCGTGTCCTAACTCGCACCGAGTCCCGCTCACCCATCACCCCCTGTGCTCGCTGACCCCGTGTCCTAACTCGCACCGAGTCCCGCTCACCCATCACCCTCTGTGCTCGCTGACCCGTGTCCTAACTCGCACCGAGTCCCGCTCACCCATCACCCCCTGTGGTCGCTGTCCCGTGTCCAAAATCGCATTGAGTCCCGCTCACCCATCACCCCCTGTGTTCGCTGCCCCCCGTGTCCTAACTCGCACCAAGTCCCGCTCATCCATCAGCCCCTGTGCTCGCTGACGTACATTGGTTCCCGGTTAAGCAACGCCTCGATTTCAAAATGCTCCATCCTTGTTTACAAATCCCTCCATGGCCCCCTCCCGATCTCTGTAACCTCCTCCAGCCCCAACACCCCTCCCTATCTCTGTAACCTCCTCCAGCCCCAACACCCCTCCCTATCTCTGTAACCTCCTCCAGCCCCTACACCCCTCCCTATCTCTGTAACCTCCTCCAGCTCTGACAGCCCTCCCTATCTCTGTAACCTCCTCCAGCCCCGACACCCCTCCCGATCTCTGTAATCTCCTCCAGCCCCTACACTCCTCCCTATCTCTGTAACCTCTAGCCCTACACTTCTCCCTATCTCTGTAACCTCCAGCCCTACACCCTTCCCTATCTCTGTAACCTCCAGCCCTCCCTATCTCTGTAACCTCCAGCCCTACATCCCTCCCGATCTCTGTAATCTCCTCCAGCTCCATAACGCCCCGAGATGTCTGCAGTCCTCTAATTCTGCCCTCCTGAGCATCCCTGATTATAATCACTCAACCATCGGTGGCTGTGCCTTCTGTTGCCTGGGCCCCAAGCTCTGGAACTCCCTCCCTAAACCTCTCCGCCTCTCTCTCCTCCTTCAAGATGCTCCTTAAAACCGACCTCTTTCACCAAGCTTTTAGTTATCTGCCATCATTTCTTCATATGGCTCGGTATCAAATTTATTTGTTTTGTCTTATCACACTCCTGTGAAGCGTCTTGGGACGTTTCACTATTAATGGCGCCGTATAAATACAAGTTGTTGTTGTTATTGTTGAATATACTCAGAGACTCAGCCTCCGCAGCCCTCTGGGGCAGAGAATTCCAAAGATTCACCACCCTCTGAGTGAAGAAATTTCTCCTCATCTCAGTCCTAAATGGCTGACCCCTTATCCTGAGACTGTGACCCCTGGTTCTAGACTCCCCAGCCCCGGGGGAAACACCCTCCCTGCATCTACCCTGTCAAACCCCTTAAGTACAATTAGATCACCTTTCATTCTTCTAAACTCTAGGGAATACAGGCCTAGTCTACTCAATCTCTCATCCCAGGAGGCAGTCTAGTGAACCTTCGTTGCACTCCCTCTCAGGCAAGTATGTCTTTCGTTAGGTAAGGAGACCAGAACTGCACACAGTACTCCAGGTGTGGCCTCACCAATGCTCTGGATAACTGCAGTGAGTTCTTTACTCTTATACTCTAATCCCTTTGTAACAACAGCTAACATACCATTTGCTTTCCCAATTGCTTGCTGTACCTGCAGGTTAACTTTCTGTGATTCATGTACAAGGACACCCAGGTCCCTCTCAATGCAAACATTTCCCATTCTCTTGCAGCATAAAAAAAGGCCATTTGGCCCTTAGGAACACAAGTTGGTCATTCAGCCCCTCGAGCCTGTTACATTAGGAACAGGGGAAGGCCATTCAGCCCCTCGAGCCTGTTACATTAGGAACAGGAGGAGGCCATTCAGCCCCTCAAGCCTGTTACATTAGGAACAGGAGGAGGCCGTTCAGCCCCTCGAGCCTGTTGCATTAGGAACAGGGGAAGGCCATTCAGCCCCTCGAGCCTGTTACATTAGGAACAGGAGGAGGCCATTCAGCCACTCGAGCCTGTTACATTAGGAACAGGAGGAGGCCATTCAGCCCCTCGAGTCTGTTACATTAGGAACAGGAGGAGGCCATTCAGCCCCTCGAGCCTGTTACATTAGGAACAGGAGGCCATTCAGCCCCTCGAGCCTGTTACATTAGGAACAGGAGGAGGCCATCAGCCCCTCGAGCCTGTTACATTAGGAACAGGAGGAGGCCATTCAGCCCCTCGAGTCTGTTACATTAGGAACAGGAGGAGGCCATTCAGCCCCTCGAGCCTGTTACATTAGGAACAGGAGGCCATTCAGCCCCTCGAGCCTGTTACATTAGGAACAGGAGGAGGCCGTTCAGCCCCTCGAGCCTGTTGCATTAGGAATAGGAGGAGGCCATTCAGCCCCTCGAGCCTGTTACATTAGGAATAGGAGGAGGCCATTCAGCTCCTCGAGCCTGTTACATTAGGAACAGGAGAAGGCCATTCAGCCCCTCGAGCCTGTTGCATTAGGAATAGGAGGAGGCCATTCAGCTCCTCGAGCCTGTTACATTAGAAACAGGAGGAGGCCATTCAGCCCCTCGAGCCTGTTCTACCATTCAATGAGATCGTGGCTGATGTGTGACCTAACCCCATATACCCACCTTTGCCCCATATCCCTTAATACCCTTTGGTTAACAGAAATCTATCAATCTCGGATTTAAAATGAACAATTGACCCCCAGCATCAATTCCCGTTTGCGGAAGAGAGTTCCAAACCTCTCCCACCCTTTGTGTGTAGAAATGTTTCCCAACTTCACTCCTGAAAGGTCTGGCTCTAATTTTCAGACTCTGCCCCCAGTCCCAGACTCCCCAACCAGCGGGAACAGTTTCTCTCTCTCTACCCTATCTGTTCCCCGAAATATTCTGAAAACTTCCATCATTAACCTTCTAAATCCCGGGGAACACAACCCCAGTTTGTGTAATCTCTGCTCGTAATTTAACCCTTGGAGTGTGGGTAACATTCTGGTAAACCCACGCTGCACTCCCTTCCGAGCCCAATCTATCCTCCCTAAGGTGTGGAGCCCAGAACTGCTCACAGTGCTCCAGGTGTGGTCTAACCAGGGCTTTGTACAGTGCAGCATAACTTCTACCCCCTTGTATTCTCATCCCCTGGATATAAAGGCCAGCGTCCCATTAGCCTTTTTGTTTATATTCTTTACTTGTTCATGACATTCTAATGATCGATGTACCGGGACTCACAAGTCTCTCAGGACCCGTACACGTTTTAGCCTTTCACCATTTAGAAAGTACCCTGTTCTTTCCTTTTCACCTCCAAAGTGGATGACCTCACATTTGCCTACATTGAAATCCATTTGCCACGGTTTTGCCCATTCACTTAATCTGTCGATATCCCGCTGTAATTTTATGCTGCTTACAGTAATGTATGCACCGGTGAGCATGCTCACAGGCTAGTCGAGCTGTTGAGCTGTTAGTGGCTTAGCCAGTCACGTGATGTTCACAAGACTCAATAAAACCCCAGCCAGTTGGGTTCGGGGTGGGGGGTCCACGATGAGGCAGGTGGTTGTGAGCCTGGTGGATGAACTGGTAATGTCATCATCATAGGCAGTCACTCGGAATCGAGGAAGACTTGTTTCCACTCCTGAAGTGAGTTCTTTGGCGGCCGAACAGACCAATAAGAGAGCCACAGACTCTGTCACAGGTGGGACAGACATTCGTCGAGGGAAGGGGAGGATGGGACAGGTTTACCACACGCTCCTTCCGCTGCCTGCGCTTGACCTCTTCACGCTCGCAGCGTTGAGATTCGAAGAGCTCAGCGCCCTCCCGGCTGCACTTCCTCCACTTAGGGCGGAATGGTTTTTGGCCAGAGTCTCCCAGGTGTCAGTGGTGATGTCGCACTTTATCAGGGAGGCTTTGAGGGTGTCCTTGTAACGTTTCCTCTGCCCACCTTTGGCTCGTTTGCTGTGAAGGAGCTCCGCATAAAGCATTTGCTTAGGGAGTCTCGTGTCTGGCATGCGAACCATGTGGCCTGCCCAGCGGAGCTGGTCGAGTGTGGTCAGTGCTTCGATGCTGGGGATGTTGGCCTGGTCGAGGACGCTAACGTTGGTGCGTCTGTCCTCCCAGGGGATTTTTAGGATCTTGCGAAGACATCGTTGGTGATATATCTCCAGCGACTTGAGGTGTCTTCTGTACATTGTCCATGCCTCTGATCCATACAGAAGGGTGGGTATTATTATAGCCCTGTAGACCATGAGCTTGGTGGTAGATTTGAGGGCCTGGTCTTCGAACACTCTTTTCCTCAGGCGGCCGAAGGCTGCACTGGCGCACTGGAGACGGTGTTGAATCTCCGCATCAATGTCTGCCTTTGTTGACAAGAGGCTCCGGAGGTATGGGAAATGGTCCACGTTGTCGAGAGCCGCGCCGTGAATCTTATTGATTGGGGGAGCAGTGCTGTGCGGCGAGGACAGGTTGGTGGAGGACCTTTGTCTTACGGACGTTAAGCGTAAGGCCCATGCTTTCATATGCCTCGGTGAATGCATCGACCATATCCTGGAGTTCAGCCTCAGAATGTGCGCAGACGCAGACATCGTCCGCGTATTGTAGCTCAACGACAGAGATTGGGGTGATCATGGACCTGGCCTGGAGGCGGCGAAGGTGAAACAGTTTCCCACTGGTTCTGAACCGGTAATGTGTCATGTGATTGATAAACCTTTTGCTAATAAACCAACTAGTTCTGAATAGCAATGTGTTGCTGTGAATTCTTAAGCAAAGAACCCATGAAGCAAATACATTACACCTGCAATCTGCTCTATGCTGGTGTTCATGAGCTACACGAGTCTCCTCTCGCCGTAACATCGTCTCACCCTATCTGCATATCCTTCCTCCTGTGCTTATCCTAATAAATTCATTCACAGGATGTGGGTGTCGCCAGCAAGCAGCATTTATTGCCCATCTCTAATAGTCGCCTTTATTTACAACACCAGATTTCCGATTGGTCCTCTTGGAGGACAAGACACACCCAGCAATTTATTTTTTTATTCATTCACGGGATGTGGGTGTCACTGGCAAAACATAGAAAATAGGTGCAGGAGCAGGCCATTCAGCCCTATGAGCCTGCACCGCCATTCAATATGATCATACCCCACTCCTGCTTTCTCTCCATACCCCCTGATCCCTTTAGCCGTAAGGGCCACATCTAACTCCCTTTTGAATCTATCCAACAAACTGGCCTCAACAACTTTCTGCGGTAGGGAATTCCACAAGTTCACAATTCTCTGAGTGAAGAAGTTTCTCCTCATCTCGGTCCTAAATGGCTTACCCCTTATCCTTAGACTGTGACCCCTGGTTCTGGACTTCCCCAACATCGGGAACATTCTTCCTGCACCTAACCTGTCCAGTCCCGTCAGACTTTTAGATGCTTCTATGAGATCCCCTCTCA
Source organism: Pristiophorus japonicus (assembly GCF_044704955.1). Classification (NCBI taxonomy): domain Eukaryota; kingdom Metazoa; phylum Chordata; class Chondrichthyes; family Pristiophoridae; genus Pristiophorus; species Pristiophorus japonicus. The sequence goes on from NC_092010.1 coordinate 40,137,379, forward strand.
TTCTTCTAAATTCCAGTGAATATAAGCCTAGTCGATCCAGTCTTTCTTCATATGTCAGTCCTGCCAAGAATCAGTCCAGTGAACCTTCACTGCACTCCCTCAATAGGAAGAATGTCCTTCCTCAGATTAGAAGACCAAAACTGCACACAATATTCAAGGTGTGGCCTCACCAAGGCCTTGTACAACTGCAGTAAGACCTCCCTGCTCCTATACTCAAATCCTCTCGCGATGAAGACCAACATGCCATTTGCCTTGATTTTGTTGCCCATCCCTAATTGCCCTGTGAGAAGGTGGTGGTGAGCCGCCTTCTTGAACCGCTGTAGTCCCGTGTGGTGAAGGTGCTCCCACAGTGCTGTTAGGGAGTTTCAGGATTTTGACCCAGCGACGATGAAGGAACGGCCGATATATTTCCAAGTCGGGATGGTGTGTGTGACTCGGAGGGGAACGTGGAGGTGGTGGTGTTCCCATGCGCCTGCTGCCCTTGTCCTTCGAGGCGGTAGAGGTCGCGGGTTTGGGAGATGCTGCCGAAGAAGCCTTGGCGCGTTGCTGCAGTGCATCTTGTAGATGGTACACACTGCAGCCACGGTGCGCCGGTGGTGGAGGGAGTGAGTGGGTAGCGTGCCGATCAAGCGGGCTGCTTTATCCTGGATGGTGTCGAGCTTCTCGAGTGTTGTTGGAGCTGCAACTCATCCAGACAAGTGGAGAGTGTCCCATCACATTCCCGACTTTCTAACTTCCCCTGAAACATAGAAAGGCCTTGGAGAGGGTGCAGAGATTGACCAGAATGGTACAAGGGGCCCCATTGTACGAGAGAACAGCTCCGCAGGTTGGGCTATAAAAGAGCAGGGGCAGCATACCACTTCAACCTCCAGCACGAGCTGCTCCAAGGATTTTGAGATGGGCGACTGGGTGATGTCATCAAAACCCTGCTCGCCGTTTTGGAGCGTGGGCAGGAACATCGGCGGGGCCCAGGTACAGAGGAGTGGGAAGGTCGGGGCGGAGGAGCAGCGAGTGTTTGTAGCGGAGGTGCAACAGATGAGGGTATGGGGCCCAGAAGAGCCGAGGGCCCAGGGGCAGTACAAGCCAGCCCACACTGTGTGATATGTGTGCGCACTAGGTCCGTGCAGCAGAGCTGGTCTCCAGTCGTCCTGGTTCAACCCTTGCCACTGGACCAAGACCTTGCTCTGTCAAGCTCGTGTGGTGGCTGGTGTTCAGGACTGGAACATTGGGTCCTTCATTGAAACATCTGTGAACTCGTGTGGAAGCAAGTCATCCTCGTTCGAGGGACCGCCTATGATGACCAGGGGATGAGGGACTTCAGTTATGTGGAGAAGCTGGGGTTGTTCCCTTTAGAGCAGAGAAGGTTAAGAAGAGATTTAATAGATGTGTTCAAAATCATGAAGGATTTGGATAGAGTAAATAGGGAAGAACAAAAGCAAAACACTGCGGATGCTGGGATCTGGAATAAAAACAGAAAATGCTGGAAATACTCAGCGGGTCAGGCAGCATCTGTGGAGAGGAAGCAGAGTTAACGTTTCGGGTCAATGACCCTTCGTCAGAACTGGAGGGTGTTCGGGAAGAATAGATTCTAAACAAGCACTGAGAGGGGGAGGGGAAGAAAGAACAAGAGGGAAGTCTGTGATAGGGTTGGAAGGCGGGAGAGATTAGAGAGACAAAAGGGATGATGGGCCAAATTTGCAGGTGCAGCAGGTAATCAGGAAGGCGAATGGAATGTTGGCCTTCATTGCGAGAGGGATGGAGTACAAAAGCAGGGAGGTCCTGCTGCAACTGTATAGGGTATTGGTGAGGCCGCACCTGGAGTACTGCGTGCAGTTTTGGTCAACTTACTTAAGGAAGGATATACTAGCCTTGGAGGGGGTACAGAGACGATTCACTAGGCTGATTCCAGAGATGAGGGGGTTACCTTATGATGATAGATTGAGTAGACTGGGTCTTTACTCGTTGGAGTTCAGAAGGATGAGGGGTGATCTTATAGAAACATTTAAAATAATGAAAGGGATAGACAAAATAGAGGCAGAGAGGTTGTTTCCACAGGTCGGGGAGACTAGAACTAGGGGGCACAGCCTCAAAATACTGGGGAGAGCCAATTTAAAACCGAGTTGAGAAGGAATTTCTTCTCCCAGAGGGTTGTGAATCTGTGGAATTCTCTGCCCAAGGAAGCAGTTGAGGCTAGCTCATTGAATGTATTCAAATCACAGATAGATAGATTTTTAACCAATAAGGGAATTAAGGGTTACGGGGAGAGGGCGGGTAAGTGGAGCTGAGTCCACGGCCAGATCAGCCATGATCTTGTTGAATGGTAGTGCAGGCTCGAGGGGCTAGATGGCCTACTCCTGTTCCTAATTCTTATGTTCTTATGTAATTCAAATGGTCATGGCAGGAGTTAGAGAAACATTGATCGAGATAGGGTGTGAATGGCCATTAGAGTCAAGGAGAGGAAAAAGAAAGAGGCTCTGAGGGAAGGGAGACCATTGAGAGCCTCTTCTCAATGATATCATGGCTGATTCCTTCCCTCCATCCACCTGCCTTGCCTCCATATACTTTTACGTCCTCGTCTGTTGATCTCAGATTTAAAGTTATTAGTTGAGGCCGCATCTGCTGCTTTGTGTGGGACAGAGTTCCACACTTCTAACCGCTCTTTGCGGGGAGAATCGTATTATGGGCTGGATTTTTGGCTTTTGCGATTTCGGGGCGGTAATGGCAGCGGGGAAAAAATTTACGTCCTCGTCTGCAAATTCCGCCAGAAAGTGAGGTTTCATGATCGGGGAGGGGGGGGGGGGGTGCGAAATCAGGCGTTACACAAGGATATTTTAGCCCCTCACCCGAAAATGGCGACGTTAAAAATGTTCGGCATTTTGCGTCTTTCAATTTTACCGGGCGCAGTCGGTTCTTGAGGGCGATACGGTTCCCTGCGCACATGTGCAGCCAACCCGGTCCATTTCAGAGACTTTAGGAGAGTATAGTATTAGGCGGTCCCTCGTATCGCTTCCACACCAAAAAAGGATGAGTTCACAGGTGCTTCATCTGTGTAGATCCCGAACTACATCCTGAAGGGTGGAAGATGCCTGTGGGTGGATTGTTTTAACGTGGGGTGACCGTTGCACACCAGCCACCACACGGGGCTTGACAGAGCGAGGTCTTGGTCCAGTGGCAAGGGTTAACCAGGACGACGGGAAACCTGCTCTGCTGCACGGACCCAGTGCGCCCACATATCGCACAGTGTGGGCTGGGTCCGTGCTGCCCCTGGGCCCTCGCCTCTCCTGGACCCCGATCATGATGCTCCTCGGCCCCGATCTCTCACCGCTCCTCCGCCCCGATCAAAAATGGAGCAGTCAGTGGCAGGACATCAATTAGTCTCCTCTTATCTTGGAGACATCAAATATCGACACACTGTTGTTTGAAATACCAAAATATTAAACTCCAGCCTAGTTGAAGGGTTCACTCTGGGGAGAGACCGTTCACATGCTTCGAGTGCGGGAAGGGATTCACTCAGTCACCAACCTGCTGAGGCACCAGCGAGCTCACAAGTGACTGCAGGGGTTGGATTTTGCTGTGTTGGGGAGAGATGGCACAGCCAGAGGGCAGGCAGCACACCAGTCGATTGTCTGCAGCAGCTGCTGAGGCCTCAGTGCAGGCCGTTGAAGGGAGGTGGTCTTACTCCATCTTGTTGGGGCAGGGGGGCCTTTGCCTGGCATTTTCAAGAGAATCTGGCGGGAGATAGCACTGGAGGTGTCAGCGGCAGTCGTGGTGGCCAGAACTGGCACACAATGTCGCAAGAAGTTCAACGACCTCACCAGGGTCATCAGGGTGACATTTATGTAGGCCTGCCATGCTTGCAAAATCATAGAAACATAGAAAATAGGTACAGGAGTAGGCCATTCGGCCCTTCGAGCCTGCACCACCATTCAATATGATCATGGCTGATCCTCTATCTCAACACCATATTCCTGCTTTCTCTCCATATCCCTTGATGCCTTTTGTGTCTAGAAATCTATCTATCTCCCTCTTAAATATAATTCAGTGACTTGGCCTCCACAGCCTTCTGTGGTAGAGAATTCCACAGGTTCACCACCCTCTGAGTGAAAACATTTCTCCTCATCTCGGTCCTAAATTTCCTACCCCGTATCCTGAGACTGTGACCCCTTGTTCTACACTTCCCAGCCCCGGGGAAACATCCTCCCCACATCCAGTCTGTCCAACCCCGTCAGAATTTTATACGTTTCAATGAGATCCCCTCTCATTCTTCTAAACTCCAGTGAATACAGGCCCAGTCGACCCAATCTCTCCTCATACGACAGTCCTGACCTCCCAGGAATCAGTCTGGTGAACCTTCGCTGCACTCCCTCTATGGCAAGTATATCCTTCCTTAGGTAAGGAGACCAAAACTGCACACAATACTCCAGGTGCGGTCTCACCAAGGCCCTGTATAACTGGAGTAAGACATCCTGTTAAGTCTTTGGTGGAGCTGCCCCTTCGCAATGTGTTGCTTGCCATTGTCAAGCCTCCTTGCACTCCACTCCCACTGCTGATATGTGTTTTATAAACATCACCCTGAACCTCCATTTCGGACGCCCCCATAAAGTTTGTCGCCATCCTCTGCCTGCTCCACGACGACAGTCAGGCCGTGATCCTGACCAACGGATTCATCGCAGACCCAATCCACGTCCGGACCGGGGTCAAACAGGGCTGCGTCATCGCCCCCAACCCTCTTCTCAATCTTCCTCACTGCCATGCTCCACCTCACACTCAACAAGCTCCCGGTTGGAGTGCAACAAAACTACAGAACCAGTGGGAACGTGTTCAACCTTCGCCCTCTCCAGGCCAGGTCCAAGACCACCCCAACCTCTGTTGTCGAGCTACAGTACGCGGATGATGCCTGCGTCTGCGCACATTCATAGACTGAACTTCAAGTCATAGTCAACGTCTTCACTGAGGCATACGAAAGCATGGGCCTTACACTAAACATCCGTAAGACAAAGGTCCTCCATCAACCCGACCCCGTTACACAGCACTGCCCCCCAGTCATCAAGATCCACGGCGCGGCCCTGGACAACGTGGACCATTTCCCATACCTCGGGAGCCTATTATCAGCAAGGGCAGACATCGACGACGAGATTCAACACCGCCTCCAGTGCGCCAGTGCAGCCTTCGGCCGCCTGAGGAAAAGAGCGTTTGAAGACCAGACCCTCAAATCCGCCACCAAGCTCATGGTCTACAGGGCTGTAGTGATACCCACCCTCCTGTATGGCTCAGAGACATGGACCATGTACAGTAGACACATCAAGTCGCTGGAGAAATACCACCAACGATGTCTCCGCAAGATCCTGCAAATCCTCTCGGAGGACCGACGCACCAACATTAGCGTCCTCGATCAGGCCAACATTCCCAGCATCGAAGCACTGACCACACTCGACCAGCTCCGTCGACCTGTGACAGACTGTAATTCCCATATTGGAGTGTTCAGTCACCTAAAAACTCACTTTTAGAGTGGAAGCAAGTCGATTTCGAGGGACTTGCTATGATGATATATAACTGTAGTAAGACATCCTGTTAAGTCTTTGATGAAGTTGCCCCTTCTCAATGTGTTGCTTGCCATGGTGTGGATTGTCGAATGCAGCAGAAAGCTGAAGGCTCACCTCTCCAGCCATTGCCTCTGCACAAAGGATGCACGTACGATCTTGTACCCTAATCATTGTCAAACCTCCTCGCACTCCACTCCCACTGTTGATATGTGTTTTATAAACATCACCCTGAGCCACTATGCTACCTGTCTCTCACCTGCTCCCAATCTTTGCAAAACCTCAGTCACCAGCCACACAGATTGAAGTGAAGATATTTGCACATCCACACAGTGGCAGCTATCGAACTACGGAAGGCACATGTGGCACAATAGCAGGTGGACCCTAACTGAACCCTTCTTATTGCAGGCCAAGCTCTCTCGTATCATCACCGGCCACCACACAGGCTTGACAGAGCTAGGTTTTGGTCCAGTGGTAAAGGTTAATCAAGTCGACTGGAGACCTGCTCTGCTGCGCGGACCTAGTGCACACACATATCGCACAGTGTGGGCTGGCCCGTGCTGCCCCTGGGCCCTCGGCTCTTCTGGGCCCCAAACTCACGCCTCTCCTGGGCCCCGGTCACATCCCTCTACAATCTCTTGCCGCTCCTGCTGTGTCTGTCCGCGCTCCAATCACCGACCTGGACCTTGATGACGCCACTCTTCACTGCAGTCGCCCTCCTGCACCAGCTCACGCTGTACCTTGCCGTGGTACGCTGCCACGATGTCCATGGGCCGCCGCTCGCCGCTCCTTTCATGGCCCCGAGTCTACCATAACAGACGGGAGCCACGGCGAACTGGTGGTGGGCAGCCGGAGCTCGCTGATGTGGAGCAGCGCGTCTCGGCCCTCATGGGCACCCCAGTTCGCACAAATGCCGAGTTCCCTTCGGATATGTAAATGGAACACGCGACTGATATGACTTCATTGACCCCTAATATGAAGTGGCCTTGCCCCATTACAGGTGCATGTCCAATGCCACCTTCCTGCTATCACCCTGGCCCCTCCCCTGCTGTTAACCACACGTCTGTTGTTTCTGCTTGCAGATGACCAGCCACAAGTGCTCCAGCCTTCTCGGGAGCCATCTACATCTGGCCACGGAGGAAGACGATGAGGGAGGGGATGAATGCGCGCTGCCTGAACCTGACAGCCCAACAGTCGCACCGTCTGCCGACGCTACATCTGGGGACGAAAGCGATTTCCCGGAGTTTGAGGACTCTGAGGCTCCTGGCCCCAGTGGCCTGTAGCAATGCCGAGCAGGAGGGGAAGCTTGGAGGCCAGCTCCTCGGAGGGTGAGTTGGCACAGTAGTCCTGTTGAAGAAGGGTAAATTGCAAAGTGCTGCAGTACAGCGGGACCTGGGGGTCCTTGTGCATGAAACACAAAAGGTTAGTATGCAGGTACAGCAAGTGATCAGGAAGAGCAATGGAATCTTGGCCTTTATTGCAAAGGGGGATGGAGTATAAAAGCAGAGAAGTCTTGCTCCAGTTATACAGGGTATTGGTGAGGCCACACCTGGAGTACTGCGTGCAGTTTTGGTTTCCATATTTACGAAAGGATATACTTGCTTTGGAGGCAGTTCAGAGAAGGTTCACTCGGTTGATTCCGGAGATGAGGTGGTTGACTTATGAGGAAAGGTTGAGGAGGTTGGGCCTCTACTCATTGGAATTCAGAAGAATGAGAGGTGATCTTATCAAAACATGTAAAATTATGAGGGGGCTTGACAAGGTAGAGAGTATGTTGCCACTGAAAGGGGAGACTAGAACTAGGGGGCACGATCTTAGAATAAGGGGCCGCCCATTTAAAACTGAGATGAGGAGGAATTTCTTCTCTGAGGGTTGTAAATCTGTGGAATTCTCTGCCTCAGAGAGCTGTGGAAGGCGGGACATTGAATAAATTTAAGACAGAGATAGACAGTTTCTTAACCGATAAGGGAATAAAGGGGTTACGGGGAGCGGGCAGGGAAGTGGACCTGAGTCCATGATCAGATCAGCCATGATCGTATTGAATGGCGGAGCAGGCTCGAGGGGCCGTGTGGCCGACTCCTGCTCCTATTTCTTATGTTCTTGTGTAACAGACAGATGTGGACCTGGACTTGGTGGCAATGTCTAAGGAGAACACGGAAACGCGTGAGCTCAAGGGTAGGGTCCCCCAGAGCATTGACTGCGAGTGTTGTGGTGGTTGCCTCACAAATTGTCCGTACACCTGAGGACTCCAACGAGGACATCCTTGCCCAATCACAGAGGCAGGTGGTCTCCAGCAGCGACGGTGGTGCGCCAGAGTGTGTGGCGCGCGCCATGGATAACATCGCAGCAGCGATCACATCGCAGGCACAAGCTATACTGCAGCTTGGTGATGTCATGCAGTCGTTGAATGGTGCTGCTCTCTCTGTCTTCCCCACTTTTCTTTTTCAAAAATATACTTTATTCATATAAAATTTTCACAATACATTGGAAAATAGTTCAGTATCTTACGGGCAGCAATTCCATACAATTCGTTTGGATGCTGACAGCAGTTCCATACAATGCACTAGCGTGCATTTCATTTCAAGGTAGAGTTTAGTACAATCCATAAATCATGTTACATGTAGTACTGTGCAAATAAGGGTATTACATGGAACAGATAAGAACAGGTTTACATTACATTCCAGGATACATTTCAATACCCATCACCAATCACGTTACATGTAGCATTATGCAGATCAAAAGCAGTACATGGAATGGATGAGAATACATTTACATTTCTTTACAAGTTACTGAAGAGTGCAGAGATTTTCATTATACATGGCACAACACAGGTGTTTTTCAGTACATGGTGCTCTATGTATACAAGCAGATTAACAAGTACAGCCCGAGGGGGGTCTGATCCCATCCCCTGGGTTTACTGTGGCGGAAAGGCCTAAAACTCTGGCTCTTCCCCATCGTGCCTTTGCGGCGACTGCACCAATCTTTAGTGCGTCCCTCAGCTCGTACTCCTGGACCTTGGATTGCGCCAGTCTGCAACACTCGGCCATGGACATCTCCTTGCTCTGCAAGACCAGCAAGTTTCAGGATGACCAAAGTGTGTCTTTCACCAAGTTGGTGGCCCTCCAGCAGCAGATGGATGCCTGTCTCGGTGTGCGTCCCTGGGACCAGTCTGCAACGGGGAAATGACGGTGCCGAAGCAGGCCAGCCAGTTGTGGTGGCACATCGTGCTCCGGACGCTGAGGCCCAGCCCTGTCTGAGTGTCCAGTGGTTCCCAGAAAATGGAAGGTGCTGTCCTTCCTCAGGATGACAGCATTCCGGCTCCCACCACCGACTCTCCCACCTTGCACCTTACGCGGCCCACACCCGAGCCACCAGAGACTGCTTCCGCCGATGCTGAGGCACAGCAGTCCGTAGCCGGGCCTTCCAGGCCCAGAGCTGGTCCAGGGCATCGTCCTAGGCCGTCTGCACTGTCTGGACCCCCTAACACAGCAGCCCTCAAGCAGCCTTGCTGTAAGTACTGAGGCCTCATTGAGAAGGTGCAGCAGGTGCGGGAGGGGGATGAAGGGAAGGGAGGGGTAAATCTCAGGGCGAGTCCCATTAAGGGGTGGGACAACCTTGTGCAGATAGCTTGATGTATTCCGAGAACGCATGTAAACAGTTGGTTTTCATTAATGAGCGTTGTACAGTTACTTGCAGCAGAATTCTGTTTATTGACTCACTTGGTTTTGGTGGGGGGGGGGGGGGGGGCGATGGGAGTGTTTGTTACTTAATTTGATTAAAAAATGTCACTTTGACCCTTTACCATTGGTGCCGGGTGTATCATTCCAAAGTTTACTGTAGATGTGCCTTTATGGTGGTACATAGCGTTGCCAGTATTAGAGGTCCCTCTTCACTGCCGTCGCCCTCCTGCACCAGCTCGCGCTGTACCTTGCCGTGGTACGCTGCCACGCTGCCCATGGCCGCTGCTCGCCGCTCCTTTTATGGCACCAAGGTCCAGGTCGGTGATTGGAGCGTGGGCAGGTACAGCAGGAGCGGCGAGGTCGGGGCGAAGGAGCGGCGAGAGATTGTAGAGGGATGTGACCGTGGCCCAGGAGAGGTGTGAGTTCAGGGCCCAAGAGAGCCGAGGGCCCAGGGGCAGCACGGGCCAGCCCACACTGTGCGATATATGCGCGCACTGGGTCCGTGCAGCAGAGCTGGTCTCCAGTCGTCCTGGTTAACCCTTGCCACTGGACCAAGACCTCGCTCTGTCAAGCCCCGTGTGGTGGCTGGTGTGCAACGGTCACCCCACGTTAAAAAAATCCACCCACAGGCATCTTCCACCCTTCAGGATGTAGTTCGGAATCTGGAATATTAGGTCCTTCATTGAAACACCTGTGAACTCATCCCTTTTTTGGCGTGGATGCAAGTCATCCTCGTTTCGAGGGAGCGCCTATGATGATAATGCTGAGTATTAGATGCATCCCTCAGGTTCCTCCATTGAACCGGTCCGTCATGAGCTGGCGATGTGTGGTTCTTGCTCTGGCAGCATCTCCACGCTCTCTTCCCCCGTGGATAGGGTAGCTGTCCAATCAGGGCCTCACCAGGCTTCCTCTCCATCGTCCTCCTCCTCCTGAGGTGGGCCTGCAATTCCCACTGGCAATGCCTGGCCCCTCATGATGGCCAAATTGAGTAGCATGCAGCACAACGAATTCAGAGACCTGTTGAGTGGGGTATGGAAGGTTGCCTCCAGAGCGGTCCAGGCAGCAAAAGCGCTGCTCGAGTATCCCAATTGTCTGTTCGATGATGTTGGGGGTGGCCCCATGATTCTCATTGTCGCGCTGGGCTGGGGGAGTGGTGGATGGGGGCGGTGGGTGTGGGGAGACAGTGGGTGGCTCATATTTAGACTTTGAACCCCTGTCCATAGAATCATAGACAGCTGTATGGCTCAGAGACATGGACCATGTACAGTCGGCACCTCAAGTCGCTAGAGAAATACCACCAACGATGTCTCCGCAAGACCTGCAAATCCCCTGGGAGGACAGATGCACCAATGTTAGCGTCCTTGACCAGGCCAACATCCCCAGCATTGAAGCACTGACCACACTCGACCAGCTCCACTGGGCAGGGCCACATTGTCCGCATGTCCCCAGACACGAGACTCCCAAAGCAAGCGCTCTACTCGGAACTCCTTCACGGCAAACGAGCCAAAGGTGGGCAGAGGAAACGTTACAGGGACACCCTCAAAGCCTCCCTGATAAAGTGCAACATCCCCACCCACACCTGGGAGTCCCCGGCCCAAAGACCAGTCCGCCCTAAGTGGAGGGAGTGCATCCGGGAGGGCACTGAGCACCTCGAGTCTCGTCGCCGAGAGCATGCAGAAACCAAGCGCAGGCAGCGGAAGGAGCGTGCGGCAAACCTGTCCCACCCTCCCCTTCCCTCAACGTCTATCTGTCCCACCTGTGACAGGGACTGTGGCTCTCGTATTGGACCGTTCAGCCATCTGAGGACTCACTTTGAGAGTGGAAGCAAGTCTTTCCCGATTTCGGAGGGACTGCCTGTGATGATGAGGGCCTAATTTTGCATCCGGGGCGCCAACACTGTGTTGCACGATGATTGACGTCATGATTCCAATGGAACTAGAGGAGGGGGGGGGGGCTGCGGTAAGTTTTTGAGCCGCCACAAACCATGAGCCGAATTTGCCGGTCGGGCGGTAAAAGCTGGGCGCCCGCTGTAATGCCTAGAAACACATTTTACCGTCCCCCTCTGGGGCGCTAACAGAGATGCAAACGTGCGGAAAATCCAGCCCAAAGAATCCTGCATCACAAAAGGAGGCTACTTGGCCGTTCGTGCCTTGAAAGAGCTATCCAATTGGTCCCACTCCCCTGCTTTTTTCCCATAACCTTGCAAATTAGTCCTCTTCCAATACATGATCAATTGCTGTTCACTTCTCTCCTGAATGGCCTGGTTTTGACTTTAAGATTGTTTCCATCTATTTACCCTATCATTTCCTTACAAAATCCTAAAAATCTCAATCATATCATCCCTTAACCCTCTATATTTCAGCAAAGTAACTATTCATACTGCAATTTTCTTTGACTAAAAGGGGGGCAGGGAGGGGAGAAGGGAAGGACTGAGGAGATGGGGCAAAGAGAGAAAATAATAAAGAAAAAGTAATGGGAATGAAAGAGTAAGAATGCACATATAAATTGCAAATTGGGTAAATTTGGTTGTAGTCGAGGTTTACTATTTGACTGGGACCTGCCCGGAAATCAGCGTGGTCCCGTCCTGCAAGACCATCAGCAGGCCGAGACCACTGCAGGGAGCAGCGTGCGGTGGTATACCACTGCAGGGAGCAGCGTGCGGTGGTATACCACTGCAGGGAGCAGCGTGCGGTATACCACTGCAGGGAGCAGCGTGCGGTATACCACTGCAGGGAGCAGCGTGGGGTGGTATACCACTGCAGGGAGCAGCGTGCGGTGGTATACCACTGCAGGGAGCAGCGTGCGGTATACCACTGCAGGGAGCAGCGTGCGGTGGTATACCACTGCAGGGAGCAGCGCGTGCTGCTGCAGGAGGGCGAGGGCTGTGAAGCCAGGTCGCTGATTGCGGTGCGGGCAGACACAGCAGGAGGGGCGAAGCAGTGGCGATAAATTGTAGAGTGATGTGACCGGGGCTCAGGAGAGCCGAGAGTACTGGCCCAGAAGAGCCGAGGGCCCAGGGGCAGCACGGGCCCAGCCCACAGTGTGCGATATGGTCTCCAGTTGTTCTGGTTAACCCTTGCCCCTGGACCAAGACCTCGCTCTGTCAAGCCCCGTGTGGTGGCTGGTGTGCAACGGTCACCCCACGTTAAAATAATCCACCCACAGGCATCTTCCACCCTTCAGGATGTAGTTCGGGATCTGGAATATTAGCTCCTTCATTGAAACACCTGTGCACTCATCCCTTCTTGGCGTGGAAGCAAGTCATCCTCGCTTAGCGGGACCGCCCATGATGATGACTTTTCTTTGACAGACAGGCGTCTGTTCAGCGAGAGACTGGGAGAGAGAGAGAGTGGCTGGGGGGGGGGGGGGGAGGAGAGAAAGAGAGAGGCTGGGGGAGGGGGGGGCAGAGAGAGACTGGGGGAGAGAGAGAGAGAGAGAGAGAGAGAGAGAGAGAGAGACACTGGGGGGGGGGGGGGGGGCGGTGGGGGAAGTCGGAGGGGAGAGAGGAAACTCAGGAAAGACAAGGGATATCGTTGGAGAGGATGATATCCAGAAGTCACGACACGGTCACTATTCACTTCGTACCCAATAAAGCTGTTAACAATCTGTACACAATGCCTGCCCCATCTACGGTGCGGGGGAGGGGGGGTGGGGGCGGAGGATATACGCGCTGGGATAAGGCACTTTGGCCGGCCCTTGCTGCCTTCTGGGGAGCTCTGTCTTCTGTCGCTTCAGGAAGTCAAACTGGATCCCGTTACAATTTGCGCACTCAGTGAGACCTTGGGATGGGCGGTTCCAGTGACACATTCCGGTGAAACTTCAGGGTGTGGCTTATCCTCCAAGGGGACCAATCATAGACAAAGGGTGGCCATTTTGGCAGTACAAATAAACGCATCCATATTGCAGGGAATACAAGCCTAATTTAAACGCATCGAAGCTATTCACCTCAACCCCTCCCTGTGGCAGCGAGTTCCACATTCTCACCACGCTCTGGGTAAAGAGGTTTCTCCTGAATTCCCCACTGGATTTATTAGTGATTGTCTTATATTGATGGCCCCTAGTTCTGGTCTCTCCCCACATCTTCTCTTCGTCTACCCTATCAAACCCGTTCATAATTTTAAAGACCTCTATCGGGTCATCCCTCAGTCTTCTCTTTAACAGAGTAAAGAGCTCCGGGTTCTTCAGCCTTTCCTGATATCCTTTCAGTTCTGGTGTCATCCTTGTAAATCTTTTTTGTACCTTCTCCAGTGCCTCTTTTTCAGAATATGAAGACCAGAACTATAAACAGTGTTCCAAGTGTGGTTTAACCATCATATATGGAGACCAGAACTGTGCACAGTGCTCCGTGCGGTCTAACCCAGGTATATGGAGACCAGAACTGTGCACAGTGCTCCAAGTGTGGTCTAACCCAGGTATATGGAGACCAGAACTGTGCACGGTGCTCCTAGTGTGGTCTAACCCAGGTATATGGAGACCAGAACTGTGCACGGTGCTCCAAGTGTGGTCTAACCCAGGTATATGGAGACCAGAACTGTGCACAGTGCTCCAAGTGTGGTCTAACCCAGGTATATGGAGACCAGAACTGTGCACAGTCTCCCAGTGTGGTCTAACCCAGGTATATGGAGACCAGAACTGTGTACGGTGCTCCAAGTGTGGTCTAACCCAGGTATATGGAGACCAGAACTGTGCACAGTGCTCCGTGCGGTCTAACCCAGGTTCTATACAATTTTAACATAACTGCTCTGCTTTCCAACTCTATTCCTCTCGAAATGAAGCCCAGTGTTGTTTGCATTTTTTTACAGCCTTATTCATCTGCGTCGCTACTTTGAGTGATTAATGAATCTGGTACCCCCATATCCCTCTGATCCTGTACCCCATTTAGATGCTTATTTCCTAAGGAGTATGTGGCCTCCTTGTGCCTCTCAACAAAATGCACCACCTCACACTTATTGAAATTAATTTGCCATTTACACACCCATTCTGCAAGGTTATCAATGTCTTCCTGTATTTAGGCGCAGAACTCCTCTGTGTTAACTATACCCCGACCCCCCGCCCCGCCAATTTGGAATTGTGTGCTAATTTTGAAATTATACTTCCGATTCCCGAGTCCAAATAGTACCTGTATAGTTTTTAAATCATCTGTTAAAAATAGATAGCACCACGAGGAGAAAGGGACGATCGCATAGAATTACAACAACACTGGAGCACTGTGTTATTGCATCGAATGTACAGCACACAAGCAGGTCATTAGGCCCAACTTGTCTGGGCTGGTGTTTAAACTCCACACCAGACCCCTTCCCATTCCATCTGCTTCATCTCAGCCTGTCAGCATATCTTTCTATTCCCTTTTCTCTCATGCACTCGTCTCATCACCACAAGCAGTCCCTCGAAGCGAGGATGACTTGCTTCCATGCCAAAAAAGGGATGAGTTCACAGATGTTTCAATAAAGGACCTAATATTCCGGATCCCGAACTACATCCTAAACGGTGGAAGATGCCTGTGGGTGGATTATTTTAACGTGGGGTGACCGTTGCACACCAGCCACCACACGGGGCTTGACAGAGCGAGGTCTCGGTCCAGGGGCAAGGGTTAACCAGGACGACTGGAGACCAGCTCTGCTGCACGGACCCAGTGCGCTCACATATCGCACAGTGTGGGCTGGTCCGTGCTGCCCCTGGGCCTTCGCCTCTTTTGGTCCCCAAACTCATGCCTCTCCTGGGCCCCAATCACATCCCTCTACGAACTCTCACCACTTCTCCGCCCCAATCTCGCCACGCCTGCTGTACCTGCCTGCACTGCAGTCAGCCGTCGCCCTCCTGCAGCAGCTCCCTCTAATGGGCCCGGCCTGCCGATGGTCTTGCAGGCCGGGACCACGCCGATTTCCGGGCCGGGCTGCCGCACACCGCTCCCTCCAACGGCCGGGACCATTAGCGGTGTGGTCCCGGCTTGCAAGACCATCAGCAGGCCGGGGCCGTCAGAAGGAGCAGCGTGCGACAGCCCAGCCCGGAAAATACAGTATCAACACGCATCTAGTTTCCTTTTGAAAGCTATCGGCCTCAACCCCTCCCTGTGGCAGCGAGTTCCACATTCTCACCCCGCTCTGGGTAAAGAAATATATCCTTATTTCCCGATTGGATTTATTAGTGACTATCTTGTATTTACAGCCCCCTAGGTTTAGATCCCCCCACAGGTGGAAACATTCTCTCCACATGTACCCTGTGGTAGGTTTCAACTGCCAGGAAAGTCTGAGCAAGCTTTTCTCTAGAAAATAGAAGGTTGAGGGGGTGACCTGATCGAGGTCTTTAACTTGATGAAGCGGCTTCCATAGGATAGACGTAGCGAAGATGTTTCCACTTGTGGAGGAGTACTAAACGACAACAATTTGTCTTTAAGGTAGTAAAACGTCCCCGAGCGCTTCACACGAGCGTTATCTAATAAAATTTGACAGTGAGCTACATTAGCAGAAATATATATATTTTTTTAATTAGTTCCTGGGATGTGGGTGTCACTGGTAAGGCCGGCATTTATTGCCCATCCCCCTAATCGCCCCTTGAGAAGGTGGTGGTGAGCCGCCTTCTTGAACCGCTGCAGTCCGTGTGGTGAAGGTGCTCCCACAGTGCTGTTAGGGAGGGAGTTCCAGGATTGTGACCCAGCGACGATGAAGGAACGGCCGATATATTCCCAAGTCGGGATGGTGTGTGACTGGGAGGGGAACGTGGAGGGGGTGGTGTTCCCATGCGCCTGCTGCCCTTGTCCCTCGAGGCGGGTAGAGGTGGCGGGTTTGGGAGGTGCTGCCGAAGAAGCCTTGGCGAGTTGCCGCGGTGCATCTTGTAGACGGTGCACACTGCAGCCACGGTGCGCCGGTGGTGGAGGGAGTGAGTGTTGGAGGTGGTGGGTAGCGTGTCGATCAAGTGGCTGCTTTGTCCTGGATGGTGTCGAGCTTCTCGAGTGTTTGTTGGAGCTGCAACTCATCCAGGCAAGTGGAGAGTGTTCCATCACACTCCTGACTTGTGTCTTGAAGATGCGGAAAGGCTTTGGGGAGTCAGGAGGTGAGACACTGGCCACAGAATACCCAGCCTCTAACCTGCTCTTGTAGCCACAGTATTTATGTGGCTGGTCCAGTTAAGTTATTAGGGCAGGTGCCCAAAAGCTTGGTCAAAGAGGTAGGTTTTAAGGAGCGTCTTAAAGAAGGAAAAAGAGGTAGCGAGGCGGAGAGATTTAGGGAGGGAGTTCCAGACAACTGGTTTAGGGCCCAGGCAACAGAAGGCATGGCCACCAATGGTTGAGCAATTATAATCAGGGATGGTCAAGAGGACAGAATTAGAGGAACGCTGCTATCTCAGGGGGTTGAAGGAGATTACAGCGATAGGGAGAGGGTGAGGAGCCAATGGAGGGATTTGAAATCAAGGATGAGCCATTTAAAATGGAGATGTTGCTCAACTGGGAGCCAATGTAGGTCAGCGAGCATAGAGGTGATGTGTTAGCGGGTGCGAGTTAGGACACAGGGGGTGATGGGTGAGCGGGACTCGGTGCAAGTTAGGATACGGGGCAGCGAGCACAGAGGGTGGTGGGTGAGCGGGACTGGGTGCGAGTTAGGACACGGGGCAGCAAGCACAGGTGGTGATGGGTGAGTGGGACTCGGTGCGAATTAGGACACGGGGTCAGCGAGCACAGGGGGTGATGGGTGAGCGGGACTCGGTGCGAGTTAGGACATGGGGGCAGTGAGCACAGGGGGTGATGGGTGAGCGGGACTGGGTGTGAGTTAGGACACGGGGTCAGCGAGCACAGGGGGTGATGGGTGAGCGGGACTCGGTGCGAGTTAGGACATGGGGGCAGTGAGCACAGGGGGTGATGGGTGAGCGGGACTGGGTGCGAGTTGGGACACGGAGCAGCGAGCACAGGGGGTGATGGGTGAGCGGGACTCGGTGCGAGTTAGGACACGGGGCAGCGAGCACAGGGGGTGATGGGTGAGCGGGACTGGGTGCGAGTTAGGACACGGGGCAGCGAGCACAGGGGGTGATGGGTGAGCGGGACTGGGTGCGAGTTAGGACACGGGGCTGCGAACACAGGGGGTGATGGGTGAGCGGGGCTTGGTGCGAGTTAGGACACGGGGGGGCAGCAGAGATTTGGATGAGGTGAAGTTTACGGAGGATGGGAAAACTCGGGGCCATAAATAGAATATAAAACAAAATCAGAAAATACTGCAAACACTCAGTGGGTCAGGCAGCATCTGTGGATAGAGAAACAGAGTTACACGTTTTAGGTCGATGACTTTTCGTCAGAACTGGAAAAAGTTAGAGGTGTAACAGATTTTAAGCAAGTGTAGGGGCAGGGAGAGGGGTAGGGGAGGAATGAACAAAAGGGAAGGGCCGTGATAGGGGGGAAGGAAGGAGAGATTAAATGACAAAAGTGATGATGGTGCAAGGCAAGAGGAGAAGGTAATGGGACAAGAAACAGAGGATGAGTCGAGAAGAGACTGGAATAGCAGAATCAGAAACAGTTGCCGTGTGAAAAGATAGGGGCAGAGGTTACGCTCTGAAATTGCTGAACTCGATGTTGGGTCCAGAAGGCTGTAAAGTGCCGAAACAAAAGATGAGGTGCTGTTCCTCGAGCTTGCGTTGAGCTTCGTTGGAACAGTGCAGGAGATCGAGGACGGAGAGGTCGGAGTGGGAGTGGAGCGGGGAATTAAAGTGACATGCGACCGGAAGCTCGGGGTCACACTGACGGACTGAACAGAGGTGCTCCGCAAATCAGTCACCCCAATCTGCGTTGGGTCTGCCCAATGTGGGAGAAACTGTATCGTGAGCAGCGACTACAGTATACCGACAAGTAAATCAGCAGCGGGGGGTGGGTGAGGAGAGTTCTCCCTGGTGTCGAACCAACATCAGTAAAAGCAGACAATCTGGTCATTGATCACATTTGCTGTTTGTGGGAGCTTGCTTGTGCGCAAATTGAGCTGCCGCGCATTTCCTACATTACAGCAGTGACTGCCCTTCCGGGGAAAAAGGTACTTCATTGGCTGTGAAGCACTTTTGGGGGGAGTGTATATAAATGAAAGCCACTGTATATAAATGCAAAGTTCTCCCTTTGTAGCACACTCGTCTGAGTCAGAAGGTTGTGGGTTCAAGTCCCACTCCAGGGACTTGAGCACAAAATATCCAGGCTGGCGCTCCCAGTGCAGTGCTGAGGGAGCCCCGCACTGTCGGAGGGGCAGTACTGAGGGAGCGCCGCACTGTCGGAGGGGCGGTACTGAGGGAGCAGCGCATTGTCGGAGGGGCGGTACTGAGGGAGCGCCGCACTGTCGGAGGGGCGGTACTGAGGGAGCGCCGCACTGTCGGAGGGGCAGTACTGAGGGAGTGCCGCACTGTCGGAGGGGCGGTACTGAGGGAGCGCCGCACTGTCGGAGGGGCGGTACTGAGAGGGCGCTGCACTGTCGGAGGGGCGGTACTGAGGGAGCGTCGCACTGTCGGAGGTGCCGTCTTTCGATTGAGACGTTAAACCGAGGCCCCGTCTGCCCCCTCAGGTGGACGTAAAAGATCCCGCGGTCAATATTTGGAAGAAGAGCAGGGAGAGTTCTCCCCGGTGTCCTGGGATCAATATTTATCCCTGAATCAACATAACAAAAAAACAGATGATCTGGGTCATTCTCACATTGCTGTTTGTGGGAGCTTGCTGTGCGCAAATTGAGCTGCCACGCATTTGCTATATTACAAAAGTGACTGCACTCAAAAAAAAAGTATTTCATTGGCTGTGAAGTGCTTTCTGAGACGTGTGGTGGTCGTGAAAGGCGCTATATAATTGCAAGTCTTTCTTTAAGTGTAGGGGCAGGGAAAGGAAGAGAAGGTATGGAATGTACAAAAGGGAAGGTCCACGATATGGTGGAAGGAAGAAAAGATTAAATGATAGAAGGGATGATGGTGCAGGACAAGAGGAGAAGGTAATGGGACAAGTAAAGAAACAAAGGATCAGTCTCGAAACTCGTTGCTGAGCCCAAAAGGCTGTGAAGTACCTCACTGAAAGATGAGGTCCTGTTCCTCGAGCTTGCATTGAAACGGTGTCAGAGGTCGAGGACAGAGAGGTTAGAGTGGGAGTGGAACGTGGCTACAGACCAAGAGCTGGAAAATGGGATTAGGATGGGCAGCTCTTTGTCGGCCGGCGCGGACACAATGGGCCGAAAGGCCTCCATTTCGTAGAATCATAGAAATTTACAGCACGGAAGGAGGCCATTTCGGCCCATCGTGTCTGCAAAAGATAGGGGGCGGAGGGTATGTGCCTTAAATTTCTATGATTCTATGATAATTCATCGTAGGCAGTCTCTCGAAGCGAAGAGGACTTGCTCCCATGTCAAAAAGTTCACAGGTGTTCCAATGAAGGACCTAATGTTCCAGATCCTGAAGGGTGGAAGATGCCTGTGGGTGGATTGTTTTAACGTGGGGTGACCGTTGCACACCAGCCACCACACGGGGCTTGACAGAGCGAGGTCTTGGTCCAGTGGCAAGGGTTAACCAGGACGACTGGAGACCAGCTCTGCTGCACGGACCCAGTGCGCACACACATATCGCACAGTGTGTAAAGTAAGTCACCACTGAATTAAGTTCTGGAGATTCTACTGATGCGATGTGTTGCACATTACCTGGAAGGACTGTGTGAGATTGTAGATGGTTGAAATGTGGAGGATACAGGGCTCCCGTGTATGGAATTCTGGGCTAGTTTGTACTGTTGGTGTTGGATGATCTGTTGCTGCATGATACCACTCTGTACGCCCTATCAATTCTGCATGTCCTTCTCCCTGAAGACGTTGGGGTTTCTGGTCAGGACAGCCTGCAGGAGGACTGGAATATCACCCTCTGGATCATCACTGCCAATCATCATATGATCACCAATGATCATCATCATAGGCAGTCTCTTGGAATCGAGGAAGACTTGCTTCCACTCGAAAAGTGAGTTCTCAGGGAACCGATCAGTCCAATACGGGAACCACAGTCCCTGTCACAGGTGGGACAGACAGACGTTGAGGGAAGGGGAGGGTGGGACAGGTTTGCCGCACGCTCCTTCCGCTGCCTGCGCTTGGTTTCTGCACGCTCTCGGCGACGAGACTCGAGGTGCTCAGCGCCCTCCCGGATGCACTTCCTCCACTTAGGGTGGACTGGTCTTTGGCCAGGGACTCCCAGGTGTCGGTGGGGATGTTGTACTTTATCAGGGAGGCTTTGAGGGTGTCCTTGAAATCTTTCCTCTAATTAAGGATCGGGTGACTGAACACCATGAAAATGATTAGCTGACCAGACCTCCTTCTGCAATGCAGGTTTCTGTGATGATTCGAGGGTGTGCCTGTCATTACTGGTCAAAGAGGGCATGTGTGTGTGGGTCCACAAGATCCTGCAAATCCCCTGGGAGGACAGAGGCACCAACGTTAGCGTCCTCGACCAGCATCCCCAGCATCGAAGCACTGACCACACTCGACCAGCTCCGCTGGGTGGGCCACATTGTCCACATGCCCCAGACACGAGACTCCCAAAGCAAGCGCTCCACTCGGAACTCCTTCACGGCAAACGAGCCCCAGATGGGCAGAGAAAACGTTTCAAGGACACCCTCAAAGCCTCCCTGGTAAAGTGCAACATCCCCACTGACACCTGGGAGTCCCTGGTCAAAGACCAGTCCGCCCGAAGTGGAGGAAGTGCATCCAGGAGGGCGCTGAGCACCTCAAGTCTCATCACCGAGAGCATGCAGAAACCAAGCGCAGGCAGCGGAAGGAGCGTGCGGCAAACCTGTCCCACCCTCCCCTTCGCTCAACGACTATCTGTCCCACCTGTGACAGGGACTGTGGTTCCTGTATTGGACTGTTCAGCCACCTGAGAACTCACTTTTAGAGTGGAAGCAAGTCTTCCTTGATTTCAAGGGTCTGCCGACAGTTCTCAAGTGGCTAAGCCACTCCCACAACAGCTCTACAACTATTTTAAGTTGCACCTGTAAATCAAGCACCTCCTGGAAAGTGTGAGGTCATGCACTTTGGCAGAAAAAAAAATCAAAGAGCAAGTTATTATTTAAATGGAGAAAGATTGCAAAGTGCTGCAGTACAGCGGGACCTGGGGGTACTTGTGCATGAAACACAAAAGGATAGTATGCAGGTACAGCAAGTGATCAGGAAGACCAATGGTATCTTGGCCTTTATTGCAAAGGGGATGGAGTATAAAAGCAGGGAAGTCTTGCTACAGTTATACAGGGTATTAGTGAGGCCACATCTGGAGTACTGTGTGCAGTTTTGGTCTCCGTAAAGAATATGCTTGCTTTGGAGGCAGTTCAGAGAAGGTTCACTCGGTTGATTCCGGTGATGAGGGGGTTGACTTACGAGGAAAGGTTGAGTAGGTTGGGCCTCTACTCATTGGAATTCAGAAGAATGAGAGGTGATCTTATGGAAACGTATAAGATTATTAGGGGCCTTGACAAGGTGGATGCAGAGAGGATGTTTCCACTGATGGGGGAGACTAGAACTAGGGGGCACAATTTTAGAATAAGGGGCCGCCCATTTAAAACTGAGATGAGGAGGAATTTATTCTCTGAGGGATGTAAATCTATGGAACTCGTTGCCTAAGAGAGGTGTGGAAGCTGGGACATTGAATCTATTTAAGACAGAAATAGACAGTTTCTTAAATGATAAGGGGTTATGGGGAGCGGGCGGGGAAGTGGACCTGAGTCCATGATCGGATCAGCCATGATCTTATTAAATGGTGGAGCAGGCTCGAGGGGCCGAATGGCCTACTCCTGCTCCTATTTCTTATGTTCTTATTAAAGGGGGGCACTAAAACCAACAAATTTGATGGTAATTTTAAATCAATTAAAATTTGGTTGGGGGAGGGGGCAGTGCTGTGTGGGGCGGGGTCAGGTTGGTGGAGGACCTTTGTCTGAAGGATGATTAGTGTTATCTAGAGTAGTCTTAGCTTCCTAATCTGAGGAAGGATGTTCTTGCTATTGAGGGAGTGCAGCGAAAGTTCACCAGACTGATTCCCGGGATGGCAGGATTGACATATGAAGAAAGACTGGATCGACTAGGCTTATATTCACTGGAATTTAGAAGAATGAGAGGGGATCTCATAGAAACATATAAAATTCTGACGGGATTGGACAGGTTGGATGCAGGAAGAATGTTCCCGATGTTGGGGAAGCCCAGAACCAGGGCTCACAGTCTAAGGATAAGGGGTAAGCCATTTAGGACCGAGATGAGGAGAAACTTCTTCACTCAGAGAGTGGTGAACCTGTGGAATTCTCTACCACAGAAAGTTGTTGGGGCCAGTTTGTTGGATATATTCAAAAGGGAGTTAGATGCGGCCCTTACGGCTAAAGGGATCAGGGGGTATGGAGAGAAAGCAGGAATGGGGTACTGAAGTTGCATGTTCAGCCATGAACTCATTGAATGGCGGTGCAGGCTCGATGGGCCGAATGGCCTACTCCTGCACCTATTTTCTATGTTTCTATTTAGGACCGAGACGAGGAGAAACTTCTTCACCCAGAGAGTGGTGAACCTGTGGAATTCTCTACCGCAGAAAGTTGTTGAGGCCAGTGCGTTGGATATACTCAAAAGGGAGTTAGATGCGGCCCTTAGGGCTAAAGGGATCAAGGGGGTTATGGAGAGAAAGCAGGAAATGGGGTACTGAAGTTGCATGATCAGCCATGATCATACTGAATGCTGGTGCAGGCTCGAATGGCCGGCTCCTGCACCTATTTTCTATGTTTCTTTATTAAAGGGGAAGGGGCACTAAAACCGACAAAATTTGACGGTAATCTTAAATCAAATTAAGATTTGGTTGTGTGTGTGTGTGTGTGTGTGTGTGGGGGGGCGGGGCCAGCTTGGTGGAGGAACCTTTGTCTGAAAGATGTCTAGTGTCGTGTCCAGCTGATGACGTGTTGAGAACTACAAATCCCAGGCGGCATTGCGGCCGGGCGGGCCGGCGGGCTGACGTCATCCTCCCGGAAAAGGCGGGCGCGGCAGATGTCGCGAGACCAGCAACGGACGGTTGGTTCCGAGAGAGCCGGCGGGCGGGGCCCGGCAGTTGTGAGGAGAAATTTAATGGTTTAAACATTTAAATCGTCCGCCGGCTGATTGTGACAGCCAACTGCGTCTTTTTGTGAATATAAATCAGAAGAAGAAACAATAATGGCGGATCCGAAATATGCCAACCTGCCGGGCATCGTAAGTAAAGCCTCAGTTGGTGTGTGTGTGTGTGTGGGCCCGGATTGTTCCACAGGCTTCCCGAATGTTCCGTCAGACACAACGGGCCTACCTGTGCAGCCTGCAGCCTGCCGCTGCCGCCGGCCGGCCGTCCGTCCGTCTGTCTCCGGGGGGTGTGGAGTAAGCCCCGCCCCACTGCTCGCCCCTATCCATCACCGCAAGCCCCGCCCCACTGCTAGCCCCTATCCATCACTGCAAACCCCGCCCACTGACTGCAAGCCCCGCCCACAGCCCCCGCGCCCACTGACTGCAAGCCCCGCCCACAGCCCCCCTCCGAGCCCACACTGCAAGCCCCGCCCACGGCCCCCCGAGCCCACTGACTGCAAGCCCCGCCCACGGCCCCCCGAGCCCACTGACTGCAAGCCCCGCCCACTGCTAGCCCCTATCCATCACTGCAAGCCCCGCCCACTGCCCACCACGCCCACTGACTGCAAGCCCCGCCCACTGTCCCCACGCCCACTGACTGCAAGCCCCGCCCACTGCTAGCCCCTATCCATCACTGCATGCCCCGCCCACGGCCACCCGAGCCCACTGACTGCAAGCCCCGCCCACGGCCCCCCGAGCCCACTGACTGCAAGCCCCGCCCACTGCTAGCCCCTATCCATCACTGCAAGCCCCGCCCACTGCCCACCACGCCCACTGACTGCAAGCCCCGCCCACTGTCCCCACGCCCACTGACTGCAAGCCCCGCCCACTGCTAGCCCCTATCCATCACTGCAAGCCCTGCCCACGGCCCCCCGAGCCCACTGACTGCAAGCCCCGCCCACGGCCCCCCGAGCCCACTGACTGCAAGCCCCGCCCACGGCCCCCCGAGCCCACTGACTGCAAGCCCCGCCCATGGCCCCCCTCCGAGCCCACACTGCAAGCCCCACCCACTGGTCCCACCGAGCCCACTGACTGCAAGCCCCGCCCACGGCCCCCCGAGCCCTCTGACTGCAAGCCCCGCCCACTGCCCACCGAGCCCACTGACTGCAAGCCCCGCCCACTACTCCCCGAGCCCACTGACTGCAAGCCCCGCCCCACTGCCCCCACGCCCACTGACTGCAAGCCCCGCCCACTGCCCCCCACGCCCACTGACTGCAAGCCCTGCCCCTGTGCCCACTGACTGCAAGCCCCGCCCACTGCCCCCACGCTCACTGACTGCAAGCCCTGCCCACTGGCCCCGTGCCCACTGACTGCAACACTGCCCCCTGTGCCCACTGACTCCAAGCCCCGCCCACTGTCCCAATTTCCATTGACCAAGCCCCGCCCACTGTCCCCATTTCCATTGACTGCAAGCCCCGCCCCGTGCCCACTGACTCCAAGCCCCGCCCACTGCCCCCCGTGCCCACTGACTCCAAGCCCTGTCCATTGTCCCCATTTCCATTGACTTCAAGCCCTGCCCCGTGCCCACTGACTCCAAGCCCCGCCCACTGCCCCCATTTCCACTGACTTCAAGCCCCGCCCATTGTCCCCATTTCCACTGACTTCAGGCCCCGCCCACTGCCCCCCATTTCCACTGACTTCAAGCCCCGCCCATTGTCCCCATTTCCATTGACTTCAAGCCCCGCCCACTGTTTCCATTGACTTCAAGTCCCGCCCACTGCCCCATATCCACTGACTCCAAGCCCCGCCCACTGCCCCATATCCACTGATTCCAAGCCCCGCCCACTGCCCCATATCCACTGATTCCAAGCCCCGCCCACTGCCCCACGCAGCCACTGACTCCAAGCCCCGCACACTGCCCCCATATCCACTGACTCCAAGCCCCGCCCACTGCCCCACGCAGCCACTGACTCCAAGCCCCGCCCACTGCCCCACGCAGCCACTGACTCCAAGCCCCGCACACTGCCCCCATATCCACTGACTCCAAGCCCCGCCCACTGCCCCACGCAGCCACTGACTCCAAGCCCCGCACACTGCCCCACGCAGCCACTGACTCCAAGCCCCGCCCACTGCCCCACGCAGCCACTGACTCCAAGCCCCGCCCACTGCCCCACGCAGCCACTGACTCCAAGCCCCGCCCACTGCCCCACGCAGCCACTGACTCCAAGCCCCGCACACTGCCCCCATATCCACTGACTCCAAGCCCCGCCCACTGCCCCATATCCACTGACTCCAAACCCCGCCCACTGCCCCACGCAGCCACTGACTCCAAGCCCCGCACACTGCCCCCATATCCACTGACTCCAAGCCCTGCCCACTGCCCCATATCCACTGACTCCAAGCCCCACCCACTGCCCCACGCAGCCACTGACTCCAAGCTCTGCCCACTGCCCCACACCCACTGACTGCAAGGCCCGCCCACTGTCCCCCATGCCTTCTGACCAAGCCCTGCCCACTGCCCCCACGCCTTCTGACCAAGCCCCGCCCACTGCCCCCACATCCACTGACTCCAAGCCCCCGCCCATTGACTGCAAGCCCTGCCCACTGGGCCCCCATGCCCACTGACTGCAACCCTGCCCCCTGTCCCCCACTGACTGTAAGCCCAGCCCACTGGCCCCCCCCGTGTTCACTGACTGCAACCCTGCCCACTGCCCCCCACTGACTGCAAGCCCCTCCCACTGCCCCCCTGTGCTCACTGACTCCAAGCCCCGCCCACTGTCCCCATTTCCATTGACTTCAAGCCCTGCCCACTGTTTCCATTGACCAAGCCCCGCCCCCTGTGCCCACTGACTGCAAGCCCCACCCACTGCCCCCTGTGCCCACTGACTGCAAGCTCTGCCCCCTGTGCCCACTGACTTCAAGCCCCGCTCACTGTCCCCATGTCCACTGACTGCAAGCCCCGCCCACGGCCCCCCGAGCCCACTGACTGCAAGCCCCGCCCATGGCCCCCCTCCGAGCCCACACTGCAAGCCCCACCCACTGGTCCCACCGAGCCCACTGACTGCAAGCCCCGCCCACGGCCCCCCGAGCCCTCTGACTGCAAGCCCCGCCCACTGCCCACCGAGCCCACTGACTGCAAGCCCCGCCCACTACTCCCCGAGCCCACTGACTGCAAGCCCCGCCCCACTGCCCCCACGCCCACTGACTGCAAGCCCCGCCCACTGCCCCCCACGCCCACTGACTGCAAGCCCTGCCCCTGTGCCCACTGACTGCAAGCCCCGCCCACTGCCCCCACGCTCACTGACTGCAAGCCCTGCCCACTGGCCCCGTGCCCACTGACTGCAACACTGCCCCCTGTGCCCACTGACTCCAAGCCCCGCCCACTGTCCCAATTTCCATTGACCAAGCCCCGCCCACTGTCCCCATTTCCATTGACTGCAAGCCCCGCCCCGTGCCCACTGACTCCAAGCCCCGCCCACTGCCCCCCGTGCCCACTGACTCCAAGCCCTGTCCATTGTCCCCATTTCCATTGACTTCAAGCCCTGCCCCGTGCCCACTGACTCCAAGCCCCGCCCACTGCCCCCATTTCCACTGACTTCAAGCCCCGCCCATTGTCCCCATTTCCACTGACTTCAGGCCCCGCCCACTGCCCCCCATTTCCACTGACTTCAAGCCCCGCCCATTGTCCCCATTTCCATTGACTTCAAGCCCCGCCCACTGTTTCCATTGACTTCAAGTCCCGCCCACTGCCCCATATCCACTGACTCCAAGCCCCGCCCACTGCCCCATATCCACTGATTCCAAGCCCCGCCCACTGCCCCATATCCACTGATTCCAAGCCCCGCCCACTGCCCCACGCAGCCACTGACTCCAAGCCCCGCACACTGCCCCCATATCCACTGACTCCAAGCCCCGCCCACTGCCCCACGCAGCCACTGACTCCAAGCCCCGCCCACTGCCCCACGCAGCCACTGACTCCAAGCCCCGCACACTGCCCCCATATCCACTGACTCCAAGCCCCGCCCACTGCCCCACGCAGCCACTGACTCCAAGCCCCGCACACTGCCCCACGCAGCCACTGACTCCAAGCCCCGCCCACTGCCCCACGCAGCCACTGACTCCAAGCCCCGCCCACTGCCCCACGCAGCCACTGACTCCAAGCCCCGCCCACTGCCCCACGCAGCCACTGACTCCAAGCCCCGCACACTGCCCCCAAGCCCCGCACACTGCCCCCATATCCACTGACTCCAAGCCCCGCCCACTGCCCCATATCCACTGACTCCAAACCCCGCCCACTGCCCCACGCAGCCACTGACTCCAAGCCCCGCACACTGCCCCCATATCCACTGACTCCAAGCCCTGCCCACTGCCCCATATCCACTGACTCCAAGCCCCACCCACTGCCCCACGCAGCCACTGACTCCAAGCTCTGCCCACTGCCCCACACCCACTGACTGCAAGGCCCGCCCACTGTCCCCCATGCCTTCTGACCAAGCCCTGCCCACTGCCCCCACGCCTTCTGACCAAGCCCCGCCCACTGCCCCCACATCCACTGACTCCAAGCCCCCGCCCATTGACTGCAAGCCCTGCCCACTGGGCCCCCATGCCCACTGACTGCAACCCTGCCCCCTGTCCCCCACTGACTGTAAGCCCAGCCCACTGGCCCCCCCCGTGTTCACTGACTGCAACCCTGCCCACTGCCCCCCACTGACTGCAAGCCCCTCCCACTGCCCCCCTGTGCTCACTGACTCCAAGCCCCGCCCACTGTCCCCATTTCCATTGACTTCAAGCCCTGCCCACTGTTTCCATTGACCAAGCCCCGCCCCCTGTGCCCACTGACTGCAAGCCCCACCCACTGCCCCCTGTGCCCACTGACTGCAAGCTCTGCCCCCTGTGCCCACTGACTTCAAGCCCCGCTCACTGTCCCCATGTCCATTGACTTCAAGCCCCGCCCACCGTCCCAATTTCCATTGACTTCAAGCCCTGCCCACTGTCCCAATTTCCATTGACCAAGCCCTGCCCACTGACTCCAAGCCCTGCCCATTGTCCCCATTTCCATTGACTTCAAGCCCCGCCCCCTGTGCCCATTGACTTCAAGCCCCGCCCCCTGTGCCCACTGTCTCCAAGCCCCGCCCACTGCCCCCATTTCTACTGACTCCAAGCCCTGCCCATTGTCCCCATTTCCATTGACTTCAAGCCCTGGCCACTGTCCCCATTTCCATTGACTTCAGGCCCCGCCCACTGTCCCCATTTCCATTGACCAAGCCCCACCCACTGCCTCCGTGCCCACTGACTCTAAGCCACACCCACTGTCCCCGCACTCTGACTCCAAGCCCTGCCCATTGCCCCATATCCACTGACTCCAAGCCCCGCCCATTGCCCCATATCCACTGACTCCAAGCCCCGCACACTGCCCCACGCAGCCACTGACTTCAAGCCTTGCCCACTGCCCCACACCCACTGACTGCAAGGCCCGCCCACTGTCCCCCATGCCTTCTGACCAAGCCCCGCCCACTGACTCCAAGCCCCCGCCCACTGCTCCATACCCACTGACCAAGCCCCGCCCATTGCCCCATACCCACTGACCAAGCCCCGCCCACTGCCCCCATATCCACTGACGAAGCCCTGCCCATGCCCCATATCCACTGACCAAGCC
The DNA here is from genome assembly GCF_044704955.1 of Pristiophorus japonicus. Lineage (NCBI taxonomy): Eukaryota > Metazoa > Chordata > Chondrichthyes > Pristiophoridae > Pristiophorus > Pristiophorus japonicus. The sequence goes on from NC_092010.1 coordinate 40,166,285, forward strand.
CCGCCCACTGCCCCCATAGCCACTGACCAAGCCCCGCCCACTGCCCCATACCCAAGCCCCGGCCACTGCCCCATATCCACTGACCAAGCCCCTTCCACTTCCAACCCTGCCTCATTCACTGCAAGCCCCGCTCAGTTCCCCATACCCACTCATCGCAAGACCCGCCCACTGCCCCACGCCATTCATTGCAAGCTCCGCCCATTGTCCCTGCACCCACTGACCGCAAACCCCGTCCCACTGCTAACTCCACTGCTAACTCCGCCCCATTCACTGCAAACCCTGCCCACTGACTGCAAACTCCGCCCACTGCCCCGCCCCATCAGTGCAAACCCTGCCCCTATCCTTCAGCTCTGCTACTCACTGCCCTCAATCCAAGCCCTGCCCCTGTCCTTCAGCTCAACCCCTCATTGCAAGCCCCATCCAGTGCCCCTCCCACCCACCATAAGCCTCATCCTTTGCCCTGCCCTCACGCTGCAAGCCCCGCCCCATCCCTCAGCCCCGCCACTCACTGCAAACCCCGCCCCTGAGCCCCGCCCTTTCGCTCCAAACCCCGCCCTGTGTGTGAGCGTGATTGAGCAGTGCCCACAGCTTGGCTCCCCCCCTCAACCTACCCCCTTTACCCCACTCTGCCCCTTCACCTTGTTTCCTTCTCCCTCTCTCCGTGGGCAGTGCTCGTCGCTTCACGTCTCCCGCTTACCCTACCCCCTTACTCCCTCGATCTTACGTTGGCTAAAGTGCACTGGGGAAATAAATGAAAACGTCAGACGGCAGATAAGCAGTGGCGGTCATTTAAGGCCATATTCTCAACAAAGATGCATTCCATTGAGAAAGAAGCATGAACCATCCGTGGCTATCTAAGGGAGTTAAGGATGGTATCAAATTGAAAGAAAAGGCATAAAATGTTGAGAAGATTAGTGGTAGGCTTGAAGATTGGGACATTTTTAAAAACCAACAAAGGATGACTAAAAAAAAATAGAGGGAGAAAACAGATTGAGAGTAAACCAGCAAGAAATATAACAACAGACAGTAAGAGCTTCTACAGGGATATAAAAAGGAAGACAGCAGCTAAAGTAAATGTTGGTCCCTTAGAGGATGAGACTGGGGAATCAATATAGGAAACAAGGAAATGGCAGACCTTGAACAAAATATTTTATATCTGTTTTCACGGTAGAAGGCACTAAAAGCATCCAATAATAGCAGAAAATCAGGGGCACAAGGGAGCGAGGAAATTAAAACAATTATCACTTGAGAAAAAGTACTCGTAAAACTGAGACTAAAGGCGGACAAGTCCCCTGGACCTGATGACCTGCATCCTAGGGTCTTAAAAGAAGTGGCTGCAGAGATAGTAGATGCACTGGATGTAATCTACCAAAATTCCCTGGATTCTGGAAGAGTCCCAGCGGATTGGAAAACCGCAAATGTAATGCCCCTATTCAAGAAAGAAGGGAGACAGAATGCAGGAGATTCTAGGTCAGTTAGTCATTGGGAAAGTGACTCAAAAAATAATGGAGGGAGAAAATCGATTGAGAGTAAACTAGCAAGAAATATAACAACCAACAGACAGTAAGAGCTTCTATAGGTATATAAAAAGGAAGAGAGTGGCTCAAGTAAATGTTGGTCCCTAAGAGGATGAGACTCGGGAAACGAGGAAGTACAGGGAGTAGCAGGACATTTTAGAAAATCATCATGCAATCAAGCAGAGTCAGTATGGTTTTAATGAAAGGGAAATCGTGTTTGACATTTATTAGAGTTTGAGGATGTAATGAGCAGGGTGGATAAAGGGGAACCAGTAGATGTGGTGTATTTGGATTTCTAAAAGGCATTCGATAAGGTGCCACATAAAAGGTTACGACACAAAATAAGAGCTCCTGGTGTTGGAGGTAATATATTAGCATGGATAGAGGATTGGCGAACTAACACAAAACAGAGAGTCGGGATAAATGGGTCATTCTCGGGTTGACAAACTATAAACAGTGGGGTGCCACAGGGATCAGTGCTGGGGCCTCAACTATTTACAATCTATATAAATGACTTGGATGAAGGGACCAAGTATATTATAGCCAAATTTGCTACCGGTCTGCACCTGGGCAGGACCGGAACCAATGTCCTAGGGGGAGTGTTTGTTATTGCTGTTGGGGAGGGGTTAAACTAATATGGCAGGGGGATGGGAACCTATGCAGGGAGACAGAGGGAAGTAGAATGGGGGCAGAAGCAAAAGGTAGAAAGAAGAAAAGTAAAAGTGGAGGGCAGAGAAACAAAAAACAAAAAGGGCCACATTATAGCAAAATTCTAAAGGGGCAAAATGTGTTTAAAAAGACAAGCCTGAAGGCTCTGTGCCTCAATGCGAGGAGTATTCGTAATAAGGTGGACGAATTAACTGCACAGATAGCTGTTAATGGATATGATGTAATTGGCATCACGGAGACATGGCTCCAGGGTGACCAAGGCTGGGACATCAACATCCAGGGGTATTCAATATTTAGGAAGGATAGACAGGAAAAGGAGGTGGGGTGGCGTTGCTGGTTAAAGAGGAAATGAACGCAATAGTAAGGAAGGACATTAGCTTGGATGATGTGGAATCGGTATGGGTGGAGCTACAGAATACCAAAGGGCAGAAAACTCTAGTGGGAGACCACCAAACAATAGTAGTGAGGTTGGGGACAGCATCAAACAAGAAATTAGGGATGCGTGCAATAAAGATATAGCAGTTATCATGGGCGACTTTAATCTACATATTGATTGGGCTAACCAAACTGGTAGCAATGCGGTAGAGGAGGATTTCCTGGAGTGTATTCGGGATGGTTTTCTAGACCAATATGTGGAGGAACCAACAAGAGAGCTGGCCATCCTAGACTGGGTGATTGTAATGAGAAAGGACTAATTAGCAATCTTGTTGTGCGAGGCCCCTTGGGGAAGAGTGACCGTAATATGGTAGAATTCTTTATTAAGATGGATAGTGACACAGTTAATTCAGAGACTAGGGTCCTGAACTTAAGGAAAGGTAACTTCGAGGGTATGAGACGTCAATTGGCTAGAATAGACTGGCAAATGATACTTAAAGGGTTGACGGTGGCTAGGCAATGGCAAACATTTAAACATGGATGAACTTCAGCAATTGTACATCCCTGTCTGGAGTAAAAAAATAAAACGGGGAGGTGGCTCAACCGTGGCTAACAAAGGAAATTAAGGACAGTGTTAAATCCAAGGAAGAGGCATATAAATTGGCCAGAAAAAGCAACAAACCTGAGGACTGGGAGAATTTTATAATTCAGCAGAAGAGGACAAAGGGTTTAATTAGGAGGGGGAAAATAGAGTATGAGAGGAAGCTTGCTGGGAACATAAAAACTGACTGCAAAAGCTTCTATAGATATGTGAAGAGAAAAAGATTAATGAAAATAAACATAGGTCCTTTGCAGTCAGATTCAGGTAAATTTATAATGGGGAGCAAAGAAATGGCAGACCAGTTAAACAAATACTTTGGTTCTGTCTTCACGAAGGAAGACACAAATAATCTTTCGGAAATGCTAGGGGACCGAGGGTCTAGTGAGAAGGAGGAACTGAAGGAAATCTTTATTAAGCGGGAAATTGTGTTAGGGAAATTGATGGGATTGAAGGCCGATAAATCCCCGGGGCCTGATAGTCTGCATCCCAGAGTACTTAAGTAAGTGGCCCTAGAAATAGTGGATGCATTGGTGATAATTTTCCAACAGTCTATCGACTCTGGATCAGTTCCTGTGGACTGGAGGGTAGCTAATGTAACACCACTTTTTAAAAAGGAGGGAGAGAGAAAATGGGTAATTATAGACCAGTTAGCCTGACATCAGTAGTGGGGAAATGTTGGAATCAATTATTAAAGATGAAATAGCAGCGCATTTGGAAAGCAGTGACAGGATCGGTCCAAGTCAGCATGGATTTATGAAAGGGAAATCAGGCTTGACAAATCTTCTAGAATTTTTTGAGGATGTAACTAGTAGAGTGGACAAGGGAGAACCAGTGGATGTGGTGTATTTGGACTTTCAAAAGGCTTTTGGTGTGCAAAATGAAAGCACATGGTATTGGGGGTAATGTACTGACGTGGATAGAGAACTGGTTGGCAGACAGGAAGCAAAGAGTCGGATTAAAAAGGTCCTTTTCAGAATGGCAGGCAGTAACTAGTGGGATGCCGCAGGGCTCAGTGCTGGGACCCCAGCTATTTACAATCTACATTAATGATTTAGATGAAGGAATTGAGTGTAATATCTCCAAGTTTGCGGATGACACTAAGCTGGATGGCGGTGTGAGCTGTGAGCAGGATGCTAAGAGGCTGCAGGGTGACTTGGACAGGTTAGGTGAGTGGGCAAACGCATGGCAGATGCAGTATAATGTGGTTAAATGTGAGGTTATCCACTTTAGTGGCAAAAACACGAAGGCAGAATATTATCTGAATGGTGACAGATTAGGAAAAGGGGAGGTGCAACGAGACCTGGGTGTCATGGTACATCAGTCACTGAAAGTGGGCATGCAGGTACAGCAGGTGGTGAAGGCGGCAAATGATATGTTGGTCTTCATAGCGAGAGGATTTGAGTATAGGAGCAGGGAGGTCTTACTGTAGTTATACAGGGCCTTGGTGAGGCCTCACCTGGAATATTGTGTTCAGTTTTGGTCTCCTAATCTGAGGAAGGACGTTCTTGCTCTTGAGGGAGTGCAGCGAAGGTTCACCAAACTGATTCCCAGGATGGCAGGACTGACATATGAGGAGAGACTGGATCGACTGGGCCTGTATTCACTGGAGTTTCGAAGGATGAGAGGGGATCTCATAGAAACATCTAAAATTCTGATGGGACTGGACAGGTTAGATGCAGGAAGAATGTTCCTG
>NC_092010.1:40176139-40186002 GCF_044704955.1 Pristiophorus japonicus
ACCCCCTGTACTCACTGACCTACATTGGCTCCTGGTTAAGCAACACCTGAATTTCAAAATTCTCATCCTTGTTGACAAATCCCTCCATGGTCCTACACCCCTCCCTATCGCTGTAACCTCCTCCAGCCCCTACACCCCTCCCTATCTCTGTAACCTCCTCCAGCCCCTACACCCCTCCCTATCTCTGCAACCTCCGCCAGCCCCTACACCCTCCCTATCTCTGTAACCTCCTCCAGCCCCTACACTCCTTCCCATCTCTGTAACCTCCAGCCCCTACACCCCTCCCTATCTCTCTAACCTCCTCCAGCCCCACAACCCCCCGAGATGTCTGCACTCCTCTAATTCTGCCCTATTGAGCATCCCTGATTATAATCGATCCACCATCGGTGGCCGTGCCTTCAGCTGCTCCCTAAACCTCTCCACCTCTTTCCTCCTTCAAGACGCTCCTTAAAACCGACCTCTTTGATCCAGCTTTTAGTCATCTGCTGTAATTTCTTACGTGGCTCGGTACCAAATGTATTTTATTTATCTTAATGCACTCCTGTGAAGCACCTTGGGATGTCTTATTATGGTAAAGGCACTAAGTTGTTGCCAGCGACGCCCTCATCCTTTTTAATGTACCTATGGGCCGAGGCGGACTAAATTGGACACCTTTCATAGAGCTGGCACAGGCGCGACAGGCCGAATGGTCGCCTTCTAGGCTGTAAGATTCTATCAATTTGTCTGCAAGAATGACTTTGTTATGCCCCGCAATGTGAGGCAAATAGGCGATGTCCCTTGGGTTAATGTGATCTATTTATAGAGCTATGTACGGCGCAAGTAATTACATGTCGAGCTTGTGTCTGGCTCCTGAGTTGTGTATGTGTTTCACAGGGTCTGTACTGCGTTATGAAGTACTGGAAAATGTCATTCCTCCCTTGTGACACCAATATTTTCTGTTGATCGAAAGCAGTTTACCGCTCGCAGTTGACTCACGTCTCCAAGCATTGGAGGGTGACTGCGTAGATTATTCTGTGAATCATCGGCAGACAGTGTGGTGCATGCTGTTGGTTGAAATACAATACATACACGCAGTGGCTTTAGTCTACTGATGGCTTTATATGATAACCGCTACATACGGACTAACTCGCTCCTGGTTATCATTTGTTCTTTATATAAACCACCCGAACTCCCCAATTGGATTCCGGTTTGCAACTCACTCCTGAGTATCCATGATTATTCTACCTGTATTTGTATACAATTTGAACCCCTTGTCAGCTGTGGCTCAGTGGGCAGAACTCTCGCCTCTGAGTCAGAAGGTTGTGGGTTCAAGTCCACTTTGGTGGCAAAAACAGGAAGGCAGAATATTATCTGAATGGTGGCAGATTAGGAAAAGAGGAGGTGCAATGAGACCTGGGTGTCATGATACATCAGTCATTGAAAGTTGGCATGCAGGTACAGCAGGTGGTGAAGAAGGTAAATGGTATGTCGGCCTTCATAGCAAGAGAATTTGAGTATAGGAGCAGGGAGGTCTTAGTACAGTTGTACAGGGCCTTGGTGACACCACACCATGAGTATTGTGTTGAGTTTTGGTCTCCTAAGGAAGGACATTCTTGCTCTTGAGGGAGTGCAGCAAAGGATCACCAGACTGATTCCCGGGATGGCAGGACTGACCATGAGGAGAGACTGGATCGGCTGGGCTTGTATTGACTGGAGTTTCGAAGAATGAGAGGGGATCTCATAGAAACATATAAAATTCTGATGGGATTGGATAGGTTAGATGCAGGAAGAATGTTCCCGATGTTGGGGAAGTCCAGAATCAGGGATCACAGTCTAAGGATAAGTGGTAAGCCATTTAGGACCAAGATGAGGAGAAACTTCTTCACTCAGAGAATTGTGCACCTGTGGAATTCTCTACCACAAAGTTGTTGAGGCCAGTTCGTTGGCTATATTCAAAAGGGAGTTAGATATGGCCCTTACGGCTACAGGGATCAAGGAGTATGATGAGAAAGCAGGAAAGGGCTACTGAAGGAATGATCAGCCATGATCACATTGAATGGCGGTGCAGGCTCGAAGAGCTGAATGGCCTACTCCTGCACCTATTTTCTATGTTTCCATAGACTTGAGCACAAAAATCTAGGCTGACACTCTAGTCCAGTGCTAGGGGAGCGCCGCACTGTTGGAGGGGCGGTACTGAGGGAGCGCCGCACTGTCGGAGGGGCGGTACTGAGGGAGCGCCGCACTGTCGGAGGGGCAGTACTGAGGGAGCGCCGCACTGTCGGAGGGGCAGTACTGAGGGGCCGTCTTTCAGATGAGACGTTACACTGAGGCTGCATCTGTGCTCTTAGGAGGACGGGAAAGATCCCATGGCCACTATTTCAAAAAAGAGTAGGGGAGAGTTTTCCCCGGTGTCCTGGGGCCAATATTTATCCCTCATCAACATCACTAAAAGTCACATCATGTTTGTGGGAGCTTGCTGTGTACAAATTAGCTGCTGAGTTTCCTACATTACAACAGTGACAGCACTTCAAAAAAATAAAGGACTGTTGGCTTTAAAGCGCTTTGGGACGCGAAAGGCCCTGTCGAAATGCAAGTCTGTCTGTCTTTCTTTCTCTTGTTTAGATGCTAGTCTGTCACTCACTCCTTCGTATCTTTTTGGGTGCGTGTGTTCATTGTACATGAATCCCCTTTGCCTTTGACGGTGATCGAATCTAAATGTTCCTTTTTTCCCTTAAGGTGCTCCCTTTCTCAGGTACAGATCAATACCTGACCAGTTATCAGTGTTGTCGCAAAGGTTCTGTAAGACTGAGATGTAATTTGAAGTGGTCGCGGGCATATCTCGTGTCACGAGGGGTAAAAATAATCATGTGGTTTCGTACATGTGGGAACAGAGTGTCTGAGCTGTTCTTGTAAGCTGTAACAGCTCAGTCCCATTTCCCTATCTTTCCTCCATACCTGGACCCAGTACCTCAACCCTTTCAAACACCTCTAACAAAGCATCACTTTCACACAATTGGCTTGAATCGTTTTGGCCAATAACGGAGACCAGCTCCTTGTCCCTCAGCGTGTGTGTGTCTCCTTGCTCTTTGTACCATCTCCAACGAGCCTGAGAGCTTTGATGTCCTCCTCCCCCACCTGTGATGTAAAATCAGGTGTAGTTTGGAGAACTTTTGCTGCAATCTGTCTGTATTTAAAATGGTGGCAGTAAGGTAGGTGAGTTTGGGAGCAAGAAACGAGGCAGTGATTTAGCACAAGGCGTTGTGTGATGGTCGAAACTGTCACACGAACTCCCAGATCAGCTTGCAACCTTGAAGCCACTTCCTCGGGTTGGCGGGGGGCACTGATTTATGCGAGCTGGTCAAATTTCAGATCGGTGGTCTGTTCCGTTCTCTGCGGGTTTATGCTCCGCAAAAGGCTGTTCTCTGATGGCAACTGCCGGTGAGCTTTACATGGTTGAGATTTGGCACATGTACCACAGCAATTGGGGTCACCTGGTGAGTGCCCTGGGGAAGAGGCGGGTGAGATTAACAGGGTCTCCATACGGGCGGGGGGTAAGATGAGCAGTTGGAGGAATTGACAGGAGTTTGGAACTGATTTGATCCTCCGTAGCACATTCAATAATTCGATTAATTTAAAGAAGGACTTGCATTTCTTTAGTGTCTTTCACCACCTCTGCATGCCTCAAAGCACTTTACAGCCAATGAAGTACTGTTTGATGTGTAGTCACCATTGTAATGTAGGAAACACGGCAGCCAGCTTGCACACAGCAAGCTCCTACAGGCAGCAATGTGATAATGACCAGATAATCTGTTTTAGTTATGTTGATGGAAGAACAAATATTCTCCCCAAGACACGGGGATAGCACCCCATCTCTTTGCAATAGTGGTCATGGGATCTTTTACATCCTCCTGAGGGGGCAGACGGGGCATCGGTTTAACAGTGCGGCGCTCCCTCAGTGCTGCCCCTCCGACGGTGCGGCGCTCCCTCAGTGCTGCCCCTCCGACGGTGCGGCGCTCCCTCAGTGCTGCACTGGAGTGTCAGCCTAGATTTTTGTGCTGTAGTCTCTGGAGTGGCACTTGAATCCACAACCTTGAGTCTCCAAGGCGAGAGTGCTACCCGCTGAGGCTAGCCACATGGGCCTATGCTAGTGTTGGGATTTGGAGGTTGCTGGGATGTAGTCCTACCTGGACATTGAGCGGGAAGTCTAATGACAACGCCCTGTGCTAGTTTTAACTGATTTAACACCCCCTGCAGTGCCACAATACAGATTTGGGATGGGGGTCAACGCCATTTTACCCTTGTCTGCTGTGCGTAAGTTCCCTGGAGATAATTTGGGTGTGCCCTTGTACTGAAAGAAAGATCTTGCATTTATACAGTGCCTTTTCCGACATTGGAACATCCCAAAGTGCCTTACAGCCAACAAAGTGCTTTTGAAGTGGTGTGTCGTAGGAGCTGAGGCAGTATAGGAACAGGAGGAGGCCGTTCAGCCCCTCGAGCCTGTTACATTAGGAACAGGAGGAGGCCGTTCAGCCCCTTGAGCCTGTTACATTAGGAACAGGAGGAGGCCGTTCAGCCCCTCGAGCCTGTTACATTAGGAACAGGAGGAGGCCGTTCAGCCCCTTGAGCCTGTTACATTAGGAACAGGAGGAGGCCGTTCAGCCCCTCGAGCCTGTTACATTAGGAACAGGAGGAGGCCGTTCAGCCCCTCGAGCCTGTTACATTAGGAACAGGAGGAGGCCGTTCAGCCCCTTGAGCCTGTTACATTAGGAACAGGAGGAGGCCGTTCAGCCCCTCGAGCCTGTTACATTAGGAACAGGAGGAGGCCGTTCAGCCCCTCGAGCCTGTTACATTAGGAACAGGAGGAGGCCGTTCAGCCCCTCGAGCCTGTCACATTAGGAACAGGAGGAGGCCATTCAGCCCCTCGAGCCTGTTACATTTGGAACAGGAGGAGGCCGTTCAGCCCCTCGAGCCTGTTACATTAGGAACAGGAGGAGGCCGTTCAGCCCCTCGAGCCTGTTACATTAGGAACAGGAGGAGGCCATTCAGCCCCTCGAGCCTGTTACATTATGAACAGGAGGAGGCCATTCAGCCCCTCGAGCCTGTTACATTAGGAACAGGAGGTGGCTGTTCAGCCCCTCGAGCCTGTTACATTAGGAACAGGAGGTGGCTGTTCAGCCCCTCGAGCCTGTTACATTAGGAACAGGAGGAGGCCATTCAGCCCCTCGAGCCTGTTACATTAGGAACAGGAGGTGGCTGTTCAGCCCCTCGAGCCTGTTACATTAGGAACAGGAGGAGGCCGTTCAGCCCCTCGAGACTGATCCGCCATTCAATGAGATCGTGGCTGATCTGCGACCTAACTCCATGGCGACTCTGCTCAGCTCATGATTGCTCAGATGCTCAATCAATTCCAGTAAAGCACCTAAAACTGAGAAGTAGGCAGCTCTGGAGTTTGCTGGCGTCTCCCTCCCTCCTGGCTTACGTAATGGAGCATCAGTTACAATTTTCCACTCCACGGGAACAATTCCCAAATGTCGATAGCTTTGGAAAATTATGATAAACCCTCTGTCTCTTTTTCCCCTCTCCTTTTCTTCCCCCTCTCTCGCCCTTTTAAAAGTAGGCAGAGAAAAAGCAGGAAACTATGGACCAATCAGCCTAACATCTGTCGTTGGGAAATGCTGGAGTCCATTATTAAGGAAGCAGTAGCGGGACATTTGCAAAAGCGTGATTCAATCAAGCAGATTTAGCATGGTTTTATGAAAGGGAAGTAATGTTTGACAAATTTGCTGGAGTTCTTTGAGGATGTAATAAGCAGCGTGGATAAGGGGGAACCAGTGGATGTGGTGTATTTGGATTTTCAGAAGGCATTCAATAAGGTGCCACATAAAAGGTTACTGCACAAGATAAAAGTTCACGGGGTTGGTGGTAATATATTAGCATGGATAGAGGATTGGCTAACTAACAGAAAAGAGAGAGTTGGGACAAATGGATCATTTTCCCGTTGGCAAACAGTAACTGGGGGGTGCCGCAGGGATTGGTGCTGGATCCTCAACTATTTACAATCTATATTAATGACTTGGATGAAGGGACCGAGTGTAATGTAGCCAAGTTTGCTGATGATACAAAGATGGGTCGGAAAGCAAATTGTGAGGAGGACACAAAATCTGCAAAGGGATATAGCCAGACTAAGTGAGTGGGCAAAAATTTGGAAGGTGGAGTATAATGTGGGAAAGTGTGAGGTTATCCACTTTGGCAGAAAAAGCCCCCAAATTATTATTTAAATGGAGAAAAATTACAAAATGCTGAAGTACAGAGTGACCTGGGGGTCCTTGTGCATGAAACACACAAAGTTACTATGCAGGTACAGCAAGTGATCAGGAAGGCAAATGGAATGTTGGCCTTTATTGCGAGGGGGATAGAGTATAAAAGCAGAGAAGTCCAGCAACAACTGTACAGGGTATTGGTGAGGTCACACCTGGAGTACTGCGTACAGTTTTGGTCTCTGTATTTAAGGAAGGATATACTTGCATTGGAGGCTGTTCAGAGAAGGTTCACTAAGTTAATTCCGGATATGAGGGGGTTGAGTAGGTTGGGCCTATCTATACTCATTGGAGTTCAGAAGAATGAGAGGTGATCTTATCGAAACATAAGATAATGAGGGGGCTCGACAAGGTGGATGCAGAGAGGATGTTTCCACTCAAAGGGAAAACTAAAACTAGAGGACATTGTCTGAGAATAAGGGGCCGCCCATTTAAAACTGAGATGAGGAGGAATTTCTTCTCTCAGAGGGTTGTAAATCTGTGGAATTCTCTGCCCCAGAGAGCTGTGGAGGCTGGGACATTGAATATATTTAAAGTGGAGATAGACAGATTTTTGAGCGATTAAGGGAGTGAAGGGTTATGGGGAGCGGGCGGGGAAGTGGAGCTGAGTCCATGATCGGATCAGCCATGGTCGTATTAAATGGCGGAGCAGGCTCGAGGGGCCGAATGGCCGACTCCTGCTCCTGCTCCTATTTCTTATGTTCCCTCCCCCCCTCTCTCTCTCTCGCCCTTTCCCTCCCTCCCCCCCCTCTCTCTCTCTCGCCCTTTCCCCCCCTCTCTCTCTCTCGCCCTTTCCCTCCCTTCCCCCCTCTCTCTCTCTCTCGCCCTTACCCTCCCTTCCCCTCTCGCCCTTCCCCCCTCTTTCTCTCTCTCTCTCTCTCTCTCTCTCTCTCTCTCTCTCTCTCGCCCTTTCCCTCCCTTTCCCCCCCCTCTCTCTCTCTCTCTCTCTCTCTCGCCCTTTCCCTCCCTTCCCTCCCTCTCTCTCTCTCGCCCCTTTCCCTCCCTTCCCTCCCTCTCTCTCTCTCGTCCTTTCCTCCCTTCCCCCCTCTCTCTCTCTCGTCCTTTCCCTCCCTTCCCCTCTCTCTCTCTCTCTCTCTCTCTCTCTCGCCCTTTCCCTCCCTTCCCTCCCCCTCTTTCTCGCCCTTTCCCTCCCTTCCCTCCCTCTCTCTCTCTCGTCCTTTCCCTCCCTCCCCTCTCTCTCTCGCCCTTTCCCTCCCTTCCCCCCTCTCTCTCTCTCTCGCCCTTTCCCTCCCTTCCCCCTCTCTCTCTCTCGCCCTTTCCCTCCCTTCCCCCCTCTCTCTCTCTCGCCCTTTCCCTCCCTTCCCCCTCTCTCTCTTCTCGTCCTTTCCCTCCCTTCCCCCCTCTCTCTCTCTCGTCCTTTCCTCCCTTCCCCTCTCCCTCTCTCTCTCTCGCCCTTTCCCTCCCTTCCCCCCTCTCTCTCTCTCGTCCTTTCCTCCCTTCCCCCCTCTCTCTCGTCCTTTCCCTCCCTTCCCTCTCTCCCTCTCTCTCTCTCTCGTCCTTTCCCTCCCTTCCCCCCTCTCTCTCTCTCGTCCTTTCCCTCCCTTCCCCTCTCCCTCTCTCTCTCTCGTCCTTTCCCCTCCCTCTCTTCTCTCTCTCTCGTCCCTTCCCCTTCCCTCCCTCTCCTCCCTCTCTCTCTCTCGTCCTTTCCCTCCCTTCCCCTCTCCCTCTCTCTCTCCTCTCCCTTCCCTCCCTCTCTCTCTCTCGTCCTTCCCTCCCTTCCCCCCTCTCTCTCTCTCGTCTTTCCCTCCCTTCCCCTCTCCCTCTCTCTCTCTCGTCCTTTCCCTCCCTTCCCTCCCTCTCTCTCTCTCGCCCTTTCCCTCCCTTCCCTCCCTCTCTCTCTCTCTCGTCCTTTCCCTCCCTTCCCCTCTCCCCCTCTCCCTCTCTCTCTCCCTTCCTCCTCCCTTCTCTCTCTCTCTCTCCCCTTTCCCTCCCTTACCTCCCTCTCTCTCTCTCTCCTTTCCCTCCCTTCCCTCCTCTCTCTCTCTCGTCCTTTCCCTCCCTTCCTCCCTCTCTCTCTCTCGTCCTTTCCCTCCCTTCCCTCTCTCTCTCTCTCTCTCGCCCTTTCCCTCCCTTCCCCCCCCTCTCTCTCTCTCCTCCCCTTTCCCTCCCTTCCCTCCCTCTCTCTCTCTCTCGTCTTTCCCTCCCTTCCCCTCTCTCTCTCTCTCTCTCGTCCTTTCCCTCCCTTCCCCCTCCCTCTCTCTCTCTCGCCCTTTCCCTCCGCTCTTTCTCTCTCTCTCTCTCTCTCTCTCTCTCTCTCTCTCTCTCTCGCCCTTTCCCTCCCTTCCCCCTCTCTCTCTCTCTCTCGCCCTTTCCCTCCCTTCCCCTCTCTCTCTCTCTCTCGCCCTTTCCCTCCCTTCCCCCCCCTCTCTTTCTCTCTCTCTCTCTCTCTCTCTCTCTCTCTCTCGCCCTTTCCCTCCCTTCCCCCCCTCTCTCTCTCGCCCTTTCCCTCCCTTCCCCCCCTCTCTCTCTCTCTCGCCCTTTCCCTCCTTCCCTCCCCTCTCTCTCTCGCCCTTTCCCTCCCTTCCCCCTCTCTTTCTCTCTCCTCTCTCTCTCTCTCTCTCTCTCGCCCTTTCCTCCCTTCCCCCCATCTCTCTCGCCCTTTCCCTCCCTTCCCCTCTCTCTCTCTCTCTCTCTCTCTCTCGCCCTTCCCTCCCTTTCTCCCTCTCTCTCTCTCTCTCGCCCTTCCCTCCCTTCCCTCCCTCCCTCCCTCTCCTCTCACCCTCTCTCTCGTCCTTTCCCTCCCCTTCCCTCCCTCTCTCTCTCTCGCCCTTTCCCTCCCTTCCCCCTCTCTCTCTCCCCTCCCCTCTCCCTCTCTCTCTCTCTCGTTCTTTCCCTCCCTCTCTCCTCTCTCTCTCTCGTCCTTCTCCCTCCCTTCTCTCTCTCTCTCTCTCTCTCTCTCTCTCGCCCTTTCCCTCCCTTCCCTCCCTCTCTCTCTCTCGTCCTTTCCCTCCCTTCCCCTCTCCCTCTCTCCCTCTCGTCCTTTCCCTCCCTTCCTCCCCTCTCTCTCTCTCGCCCTTTCCCTCCCTTCCCCCCCTCTCTCTCTCTTCTCTCTCTCTCTCTCTCTCTCTCTCTCTCTCTCTCTCTCTCTCTCGCCTCTCTCTCTCTCCTCTCTCTCTCGCCCTTTCCCTCCCTTCCCCCCTCTCTCTCTCTCGCCCTTCCCTCCCTTCCCCCTCTCTCTCTCTCTCGCCCTTTCCCTCCCTTCCCCCCCTCTCTTTCTCTCTCTCTCTCTCTCTCTCTCTCTCTCTCTCTCTCTCTCTCTCTCCTCTCTCTCTCTCTCTCGCCCTTTCCCTCCCTTCCCCCCCTCTCTCTCTCGCCCTTTCCCTCCCTTCCCCCTCTCTCTCTCTCTCTCTCTCTCTCTCCTCTCTCTCTCCTCTCTCTCGCCCTTTCCCTCCCCTCCCCCCCTCTCTCTCTCGCCCTTTCCTCCTCCCTCTCTCTCTCTCTCTCTCTCTCTCGCCCTTTCCCTCCCTTCCCCCCCTCTCTCTCAGCCCCCCCCCCCTTCCCCCCCCTTCCCCCCCTTCTCTCTCTCTCGCCCTTTCCTTCGCTCTC